>NW_028277596.1:0-154737 GCF_059751315.1 Micrasema longulum | reverse complement strand
GAGACCAGTTTGCTGTACCTTCGTTGTAGCGCGTAAACATCTTTTAAATCCCAACCCGAATGTCTGAATAGTCCTTAATAGCCTTTATGATAAAATTGTACGAATTCCAAATCAAGTTCGAATGAATTAATATCATAAGCTGTTTTAAGCCTGTACGGATATTTTGTATTTTGTTAAACTTTATGTCCAATATATATTTAAAAATATACATCTAAAAATTGGCGACGTATTGACAAACGACAATTACTTCCAATAAAATAAAGCTTATTGCTGCAATAAATTTTATTTTTGTGAAAGGAATATGGAAGTCTGGGCATTTACATGGTTTATAACTTGTCACTGATCGGTTTAAGTGGCCACATTGTACTCTGTGTTACATTCACAATTCTGCCTTTGTTAAAACCAGTCAGTCCATATTCCTTTCTTAAAAATGTTTTTCCGCTCTTTTGCAATCAATTTAGATCTCAATAACTCCCCTGGAGCTGAAATCAAACTTTAGGCATACTTAAATCATTTTTTATTAACTTAGAATATCTTGTTTATATCAAATAAGTTTCAAAACGTATTCGAGAGAAAATAAAACTGGTAATCAAACAAAATTGTTTAAATAACCATAACCATAAAAATTGTTTAAACAACATTTATATAAATATTCATATTTAATGAGAAAAGTAAATGAAAAGAAAGAAAATTAGGAAAGATAGAGAAAGGAGAAAGGAGAAGAGAAGAAAAAAAAAGAGGATGATTATTCACGCGTGATTTAAACTGGAGTATTGAAGAAACATCTTTGATGGAGGATGGGAGATGGTTCCGCTATTGAGTTGTATGGAAACTATATGAGTTAAGAGAATTAACAGGAATTCTGGATGGGAATTCAGAGTGTGCTTTGAGAATAAGAACGAAGATTAACTATAAACTGATGAGTTTTGATTTTTTTTATGGAAATATTTAGGAGCGGTAAGACTATGAAGTAAAGATTATTTTTTTCAAATTATGTCTTAAAATTTTTGGCTTAGTTTATTAGTTCTTTCACAAAATAAAAAAACAAACCATTGAATGTCCTCATTCCGTTATTTTTACTAGGTTTTCGAGGAGTTAATGCATTATCCGTGATTAAGGAGATATGAATATGTACACATAAGGATGAATAGCAGAATAACGCATTGTCATTAGCTATCTAAACGTTGGTATACGCGACACCGCCATTAGCGAGTGCGTAGACAGATGCCAATAGGAAATGAACAAAAATAATGCATTTTGAAGCGCGCCTAGAAACGAGATTCAAACGAGAGGAGATAGAGCGGCGCGAGGGAATCCAGCGGCTCCAAAACCTCGAAAAAATGGCAAACGAACAAAAAGAGACAACCAGAACCAAAAACATATCATCATACGCACTTTACTCTTTGTGATTTTTACTCTCAGCGCTTGATTTATTAGAAATTTTTGCGGTCATCGGTTTATAGTGCAGTTTTTATGTCGCCAGTATGCACCTGCAACAAAGGATGGAACATTCCAGTTTTTGGGCAGACTCATGATTTGAATACAGATATTGTCAGTTTTTGTGGCCCAATGTGACCAAATACATACAATTAGTGTAATGTAGAGCACGGGTAGCATTATTTGTAACGAGATACGTGATGAGTATAGAAATGTAACCAACAATACAATTAATATTATCAACAATGATTTGAGTATGTGCAAATGTTTGCAGACAGGCTGGATTTCCTCCTAAGAGAGTTATTTATATTGATTGATTTGTGTTTATTTTGTAGAACTCCATATTTTAACTTATAATATTAGAAATCAAACACTGAATTGAGTCTACTGAACACTTTATTTTATTTTTACAAATATAAACATATAAAAATAAAAACTTCGTGACAATTGTTTCGCCTTGTTAGGGCATTTTCAAATACGAAAAATTTGATAAGAAATTCTCAAAAATAGAAATATTGTACATTTATGTTTTTATAAATTTCCTCATTATATTTCAATCATGTTTTAAAATTAAAATGAACAGCAACCTATTATAATATTATTGATATTTTTTTGACAGCAATTATCTAAATTTACAAAACTATAAAGCTTCATTGATTATCTCACAATACATACTTGTATGTCAATAAATACTTACTTTGTTATATTTTTCCCGAAATTCAAATATAAATACCTAAATTCCCCATTACCTATTAAACACTTAGCCTCGCCCTTAACCATTGGTTTTTCCCCCAATTATGATTAATGTACATGCTATAGTTCATAAAATTATTTTTATTTTCTACTTAAGTACCTTGAATTATGTAACTATATAAAGATATTCAATCCATATAATCTTCACATTCGTTAGAAAATCCCCTAACAAGGCAAAACATTGTCACGAAGTTTTTATTTTTATATGTTTAAATTTGTAAAAATAAAATAAAGTGTTCAGTAACTCAAATCACTGTTTGATTTCTAATATTATGAGTTATTTATATCTAACTTTGTTATTGTGATTTATTTATATAACAACGGCACGCAGTGCCTTTTACCATACAAAAAATACATAGTACCTAAAAATAAATATTTCCAATAATATACAGTAGGTAAACGTAAAAAAGGTAAAAAAATGTATCTGTACATTTGAATGAACAAGTGTATATTTACACAGCGGTTTCATACAATAAACACGCTAACATATTGTGCAAATAATTTAATCATTATAAACCATACCAAAAATACATATAACGTAAAAATAAATATTTCCAATAATATACAGTAGGTAAACGTAAAAAGGGTAAAAAAATGTATCTGTACATTTATATGTACAAGTTTATATTTACACAGCGGTTTCATACAAAAATGTATCTGTACATTTTTATGTACAAGTTTATATTTACGCGGCGGTTTCATACAAAAATGTATCTGTACGTTTATATGTACAAGTTTATATTTACACAGCGGTTTCATACAAAAATGTATCCGTACATTTATATGTACAAGTTTATATTTTCACAGCGGTTTCATACAATAAACACGCTTACATATTGTGCAAATAATTCAATCATTATAAACCATACAAAAAATACATAGTACGTAAAAATAAATATTTTCAATAATATACAGTAGGTAAACGTAAAAAGGGTAAAAAAATGTATCTGTACATTTATATGTACAAGTTTATATTTACACAGCGGTTTCATACAAAAATGTATCTGTACATTTTTATGTACAAGTTTATATTTACACAGCGGCTTCGTACAAAAATGTATCTGTACATTTATATGTACAACTATATATTTACACAGCGGTTTCATGCAATAAACACGCTAACATATTGTGCAAATAATTCGATCTTTATAAACCATATAAAAATTTAAAAGATCGAAAAATGTTTTAAAAAAGAATAAGTAGATTCATCTTTAATCATAGGTTACATTAAAAAAAAATCCAAATATAATTTTACTAAATCAAAGAGAAAATGAGATAAAAACCTTTTTTTTTCAAAATAAATCTTTAAATATATAATGTATACAAGTATTTACAAAAATATACGAGAAATAGAAAAAAAGTCAGTGGAATGCAAAATATGTTTTCAAATATAACAATAAACTAACAAAAAATATAAATTACAATAGAGAGCGAAAACATAAGCCTTGTAAATGCCTAGACTTAGCCCTCTCAAAAATGTTCTTTCTCTCTGTTGCAATAAATTTAGAATTAAAATTATTATTATTAGTATTTATTTATAAAGGTAAGGCGCCTCAAGTGCATGAATCAATTCCCGAGAAGGTTGACATGAAATATTTATTTTCAAAGAAAGTTATCCATAGAAGTATTTTATTATCTCTCGACTGGCATCTGAAGCGTAAGACTGATCATCTTTCCTTCCTGTGACCGATGATCGAGATACGCTGCTTTGCATTGCCCTTAAGACTTCCGGGGGCAGATAAAGGTGTGAAAATGATATATTTATTTATTTATGTACGGCATTTCTGCTATATACATAACATGTAATTTAAGTGTCTACAATGTTTTGAGTTTCTCCAAATTTTTATCAACTTGATTAAATAATGATAACGATGAAACGGAATACCCTGGAGAAACTTGGTTGGATAGAGCCAAGGATAATACCCGCACTCTCTCATGTAGAGATATCTCAGAAACTTATTTTGGATTTTCTCTATCATAAGAAAGTACTTCAATTCATGTGGCCCCCAAATCGACGAGCCACTCTCGAGTCTACTTCGCACCAAGGAGTTGTAAAGAGTTCCCAGTATGCGGGTATTTTCAAAAACCCTGACAGTACGCAGAACGAATCCCAACATCTTCAATGCATTACCACTGATTGTCTTTTTATGTTAATGAAATGTCAGGGTGCTCACGAATCTAACGCCCAGATCCTTAACATTTGATGTTCGTGTCAGATTTTGGTCATTTATTTTGTAGCGAAAAAATAGAGTTTTTTGGGGCCTAGTGAAAGACGTGACCAAACACTTGGAAACATTAAACCTAAGTTTGTTACGCCTTTCCCATTCACATATTTTAGATATATCCGCTTGAAGAAGACAAAAATCATCCAAAGTTGTCACCTTTAAAAAAAGTTTTAAGTCATTCGCAAATAACAGAAAACGCGAGTTCAAAATTACATTTTTAATATTATTAATGAAAATAGAGAACAACAATGGACCCAGGTTAGAGCCTTGTGGGACGCCCGAGAAAGTATAAAAACTCTCTGACGCGAAAATACCATAAGAGACGTATTGGCTTCTATTTTGGAGGTAGCTCGCCATTTTATACGTGTTATATTGAGTTACTGTTACATACAATACAATATAGAAGATGTTCCAATTAACCTAGGCGGTACATAGAATGAAATCAACTTGATTAAATCATGATAACGATGAAACGGAAAGGGCTTTTTTACTATCATTAATTTAAATTTCTATCAGACAAAGTACTGGCGCAGTGAACTGAATTGAACTGAACCGACGATTTCCTGAAGATTCGCAAACCTTCAGACGATTTCATTCGGTCCAGTTAATTGCACGCGAAAGTACTTCAGATCCGGTCCGACCAATCAGAGAGCGAATAAAAAGTTTATGGAATGTAAAAAGGTCGGGTACTTAGTGTATAGAGAATATAGAGGACAAGGGAAATGAGAAAAACGGTGTGGTCAGAAGAACGAAGAAAAATGTGAAGGGACGGGGCCTTTCGGGACCCGGCCGCCATTTTCGATTAATGGTAACATTAATTTGATAAGGGTTCTCTTTTGACGATTAATCTCCATAATTAAATGAACATTTAATTTCGTTATATCGACTGTTAGATTAAGGTACTCGTTTGGCATTGCGAGTTTATAAATTACAAAGGAAAGATTAGAAAAAAACATTCCAAACCAAACAAATGTGGGGCACGGGATAGAGGTTAATACGACTCATTAATATATTACTCTTCAAATAAATTCTCCTACTGAAGTACGCTTCTAATGAAATAAATACGAGTAGGCTAAAGTAAGCCATAAATATAAAAACATTTCAACAGAAATAAAAAACTCTTTTGAGAAGAGAATAAAAGAGCTTCTATATTTATTTATTTATTCATATTTTTCACATACAAACTATAATTAATAATAAAAATAATGTGACCTCACTGGGTTTCCCGTGCCGAGAACACATATTGTCCTTGTCCGAGCAGATAAAGTAGTTATTTCTATTAGTGATGTATTTATTTATTTAAAATGATAAATCTTATTACATTTGATAAATTTTTTTAATATGGTACTTACTTGAGCAATAAAAATTACATAAATATTGTAAAGAACATATGAATCCTAATATTAAGAAACCCGATATGTCAACAAAAATATTTGTCTAGGAAAAAAACTATTTACGCACTTTTTCGTTGCATGAAAGCGTTAACGTTTTTATTACGATTCCATACAATAAAATAAAGATGCTAAAGGGAACTCCATATTTTTTTTTAATACTATAAAGTGGATTGATCTCTGAAAGATACAATTATTTATGTCATATTATATATCGTGTTAACAAAATCGTGTGAATCGAGGAAATAAAGCTGCTAGCGATATTTGAGCAGTGAAAGGTGAAGATACGTCTTATTTTCTTCGTTTGGAAAAAATGAACATAACTTATGTTAATTGTGAATACATTTATTTTTTTTTTTGACACAGGTTAAAAAAAATACAAAGAGTGCATTAGTAATATAACACCAGTTAAAATAAATAAAAATATTTACACTTATGCGTGTGAAATTAAACCAGAACCCTGAACATCTTGAATTTGATTTGATATCTTGAATTCTAATCATGGCAGGATAGATGCGAAATATTGATTTTTTGATACACTGCAATCTTCCATTGTTGAGCTTATCATTTTACCTCCCACATAATAAAATTGATCCAGATACGCTACAATTTGAGTTGTAATGTAGAAATTCGGGGGCGAAGCACCCAGACGAGCTTCCTTATCCACCGTCGAGATTAGTCAAGTAAAACACGAAACCAAAAGGAAAAAAAATCTTAAATAAACTCCTCTCACTCCTGTGACGCACAAGACGAAGCTCGAAATTAAACACTTTTTTCCAACATTTTTATTTGTTTAAAAACTCATCCTAAATTCACATAACGAAGTTTGAAATATTCAATATGGATAATTGAATTTAATTTTCCAGAAAGCGTTTAAAATAATTCAATAACATAGTATATCCGGCCTACGATTACATTTGATAATTAAACGATTTCACAAAATACGTTACTAGTTTTGCGCTAATTTGCAGGGTATAATTTTATTTAAATTATTTACTAATTTTAATTTTCAAATAACTTTTCAGACTTAATAAATACTTTCGTTGATAAATTACATACAATTTCTTGTACCATTAATTATTTGTAAAATGTATAGTGAATTTACTTATTAAAAATACAATGAATGTTTTTTGTACATAAAATTCAACCAAAATTACATTACAGAATCAAATTTACAGAAATGCTCGACGGCAAATATTTGTCGATAATAATTAAGTTCCACCCCCTTTTTTTATTATATTTAATAAATTTATTCCATGCCGAGGTTTGGTTCGAAATTCCTCATAATTGTTCGCGCTAAGATGAGAATTCTTGAATTTAAACAACTATATACAACTAGCGGACCCGACCGACGTTGTCCTGCCCGAACGTTGGCTTGCCTGCTATTACCTTGGAAAAAGGCTTCCCATTCATAATAAGATACCTAGGTACTTGTTTATGATTGAATTCCAATTTTCCGAATTTCCCAAGTAATAATCTTGCAGTTTGCTGAATACATCGACTTTGCCGGGAATTTCGTATGACCCGAGAAGTTCTCGACATTTTTTTGATCACCAAATTATTCGCGTTCAATCAAGGAAATGAAAGAAAAAACAAATAAAAAGAATACATTATTGACTAATTTGTTGTAAATAATAAAGAAAAAATATTGCCCTTCTAAGAATAAAAGTCATATCTGCTAAATTAAAACGTTCACATTAGATTACTGTTTTATGCTTCGCCGATCTGATTTATTTATTTTTTCAAGAAAAAATATTTCGTATTTGAGAAACAGAAATGACTTGTTGGTTTAAGAAATATATGAGGCTATTAAATATCTATTACAAAAAAATATAACTATGTTTTTTTTATATTGTTGGGGTCGGTAATAAATAATAACGCCTTTCTCAAAAACCGGCATGAAAATTTCTTCATAAAACTTTTATCTTAAGTATGGGTACCACCGTTTTATAGCAACAATTCACGGATAGTGTAAACTTGTTATGCTGTATTAAATAGACTCCAGGAACTCGGCAATAGTTATTCCCACGTATCGAATATATTTAGTGTAGGATATTGTTCTTGTAGATCAAACTTATTGAACTTTTTTAAAGATGGTGAATAGTAATTAAGCCTTTAGTATACCTGTTATATGAAACAGTGCTTTATTAATTTGCTGTAATATTAACCCTTTAAAAAAAAAAAAAAAATTATACATTTACTTTTAATTGTTTTAAACTTCTACTGAATTTTTAGGTTTAATTTTTGTTTCTAAATCTTGGTAATGTGTGTTTTTTAAAAATAATTAAACCGAATATGTTAATATGTAAAAGGCAATTTTGCCATATATGTTAATAAAATTAAAATAAATAAAATAAGTTTTTTTCCGTTTGCAATAGGAAAAACTACAACAAATCAGTCAATAGTGTATTTTTTCCTTATTATTTTACAATAAATGGGTCAATAACGTTTTTTCTTTTATTCCCCCAATCTCGAACGCAAACAGAACGTGTCGAAAATGTTCACTTTTGTCTGCCTGACATTCCATTTTGAAGGCTTGTAATCAAATAAAACTATATTTGAAACGTAAAAGCATATACGAGTACAATATCATAAAGAATAGAACATTTTCTTTCTTCACGAAGAATATTTTGTTGTTAATACCTATGTCTAATAAATAAAATAAAACAAACGAAATCCGCGGTCGTCCTGCAAGTACTTACAGCACAACCGATCACACAAATAAATCGGCTGTTTCCCGGGCTTTTTGTGCAAAGGATTGGGACCCGGGAAAGGGGGGTAGAGGAGTAGTGGGGGCGGGCTGCCACCCCTACCCCTAACAGTCGGTAAGCAAATAATCAGATCGGGCGGAAGTTTGGAGGTATTTGTTTTACTCGAGTTTACTCTCCGAGTTGCATATTCGTTAATTAATTGCACCAGCTCGAACAAAATGGTATAATTTCCCATAGACCGAATGTTTGCGTAATGTTGCCTATTTTTTAATATCCGCGTGATGGATGGACACAGTTTTGACAGATAGATTCGGCAGAACAAACAATTGGCGTTTTGCAATGTAATTACAATATCCGAAAATTAAATTAAATTCTTGTACAATCAAATTACGCATTTTTATTCCATTTTCTACTAGACAGATTTTTATCTGCATCCGCAGATTGACCTACAATCATAATAACATTAATCAGAATTTTACTACAATTCTAATTTTGGAAAATTTTACTGGATAAAAATGATCGATTTTCGATATTTTAAAGTATTAAATTAAATTAAAAAAACAATCAAGTAATATAACTGAATAATAGTTAATACTACATAATTTATAATAAAAAACACAAAAATAACCAAATATATATTAAGAAAACAAAAGCATGAAAGATAAGCAAATCAGTAAATGTTTATTAGTATACAATATCCATAATATCCTTACTAATATTTTTAATGTGAAAGCGTAACTGTTTGTTTGTTTGTGCTTCCTTCATGTCTCAACGGAGACACCGAACGACATTTTTTTTTGCACATGGATAGCCGAAGAGATGAGAAAAAAAAATGGCATACTTATTTTTTTATCACAAATTAAATAAAATCACAATAAAAAAATTACATCAACCATGCGCATCATTATTAGAAAATAAGTAGGTGGTAAGGTGGGATCTCAAAAAAAATCTATTTGAAATAAATCATTTGAATTTCTATAGTTGACTTATTTCATTTATGGTGAGTTTGGTTTCGTTTTTTTAGTTGGATTATAGATTTGTGAGCAGAATAATTATAATACGTCACAATAGACTCCGTATTTCTTTCATAGCAATATTTGAAAGACCAAGCTACTTTCGATCCCGATAAAATGTATCATTTCATCTGGAATTTTTTTACTGATAAACGATACAACTAATTAATAACCTTTTTAATTTTTCCTTTATTCCACGTGAGCGATGACGCGGGCAAAAGCTAGTTAGTAATAAAAATAAACCATATGTAACAGATGATCGAAATATGGTGCATTCGGTTTTACAATGCTCTACCTTATGCACCACGGGTATTGGATAGGGGGGATAACGATTAGGAAAATATTAAGTATGAGGGCAAGAAATAAGTCGGTTTTTATTTTATTTTGACTCGTTGAGTAAATAGTACCTTTTAAATTCTAGAAAAACTCAAGGTACCTAGAAGATTGGTTCCCAATTTTTTTGGGCTGTGGAACCCTTATTGGTCGATCTTTATTTTGCGAAAACCTATCTCGACTATATATAAAAAAATGTCAAAAACATTATTTTTATGACCCATGACAGCTCATTGTTTGCATGTTGTAATGTTCGACTTCAAACGAAATAATATATTTTGTATTAAAAATCTTTACTGCGCGTATTGAATATAAAGAAAAAAGTTTTTTTACAGTTTAACTTAAAAAAGCACTAAAGTGAGACAATATTGAATACGGAGACAATTGAGTATGGAGATCTGGAGCATCCAGTCTAGTTCTGAACCTTTTTTAATTTTTTTTTTTTAGAAAAGCCAGTCTCACATTGGTAAGCCAATTCAAACGGAAGCTGAACCATGATAGCCTTATTTTTTTATTTTTTTATTTTTTTATTTATGCTTTATTAAGTTAGTTCATAACATCTTAAGAACTTATATAAGCTTTTAATAATATTGCAATTTTTTGATCAAAATTTCTTCAAATTAATTTTAAATATTTTTCTATTTCTTTTATTTCTTCAGGTAACTCATTGTACAGCTTTAATCCCTTGTAAAAAGAGTTTTGAGTTTTTGTTTTTCTCCTCATTGGTAATCTCAACTTTTTTTTGCCCATTGTTTCATACGTATGACATTGTTGATTAAATTTTATTATTGTTTTTATTTTTTCCATCCCCTTGTTTATTTTATGTATTGCTACATTATATTTCATTTGTTTGCTTTATTGTGAGCAAGCCAATTTCTTTGTGCATTTTTGACTATGGGGTATTCATCTTTAAATCTAATTCGAAGGTCGTTCAATTTTGAATCAGCTGATTCGAATTTTTCGCGGAGTCGCGCGTCGCGGCGTCGACTGCCTGTTTTATACGACCATATGCCCTAAATCTCGGAACCTTTGTGACCCTTCCACTTAACCTCAAGGTTCTGCGGAACACCTTTCAGGTACCACTGACCTAAAATATAAAAAACCTGTTCTATATCCAGGGGTTTTTAATAATGGTTATTGAACCCTAAACTAGGGGTCGGAGTTTAGGGTCACTTGTGCTACCACTTTACGCATTATTTTAAAAATAAATATTTTTCAGCCATATTCATGTTTTAGTGGTCATCACATTTGCCTGCCATGCAAGAGGTCTCGGGTTCGATTACCAAAATGGTTGACATGAATTATTTATTTAAAAAAATGTTTTTACACTTTAATATTTCGTAGTCACTGGACTGGCACCTGAAGCCTAAGACTGATCATCTTTCATTCACGTAACAAAAATGGTCAATAAGCGCTGAGATTGGTGTACCGATCCAGTTCTATGTGCACTATTAAATGCAGAAGGTAATGATGATGATGATATTTGAGTTATTTATTATTTATCAAAATATTTTCATTTTGAGACCATTTTTCTTAAAGAAACAACAGACGTAGACGAGTCGTAAACAGACGTGTTAAAAATATAAATCGTGTTGTGACGGAGTAGGATTTGAGCTTTTAAATTTTTTAACACTAATAACTTTAAAGGAAAGGGTCATAAAAATTATAAAGAAAATTATTATTAAAAATAATTTAAATATTAAAATCAACATCAAACTACTTTGTATTTAACCAGATTTTTTTTTACCGACTGGTTTTAAAACTACACAAGCTTCTTTATCAAAGTATACTTAACTAATAGACTCTATCCTATGTAATTTTAACAGTGATTACAAAATATTACGCCGATAGATATGGATCTAATAAGTAAAGTCTTTTTGTCACGTTGTACTTTTAAAGATGGGAAGTGTAAAGTGAGATAAATTCGATCTTTAAAATACAGGAGTGGACCAAAGGAAATATTGTTTATTGAGTTACTTTTTTTTTGTTATTATACATCGTTATTTTAATTTTTCAGATTTTCTGGTTGTCAGTATTTTATTTTTAACGTGGAGAACTTACCCAGTGTCGTTTTAAAATGTTTGATTATATTCTTTCAGATGGTTTACAAATTCCGGAAAATTATTTTTAATTTAAATTTGAAATCATTATTTCCCTTTCAGTATACAGTGGTGCATTGGTAAACCAAATGCAGCGTATTGCAATTATCTGTTATATGAAAACAAAGTGATCAGTCTGACAATTGAACGTAGTTATGCAGAAAGTAGCCAGTCCACAATTTTGAAAAAGTATATATTAGTGTTATCGGGTGCAGTAATGTCAATTCAATGTTTTGTTACAAACAGCCACATCGCTTTCATACAAAAAATTGTAATAATCAGCTTCTGAAAATAGTATCGATCACAAAAACGGTGTTTTTCAATTGGCTGAACCGCACTAGAATAATTTTACATTACTTTAAAAGTTATTAAAATTGGTTAAATTCATAATTAGATTCTTCTTTGTGAAATATAAAAAACTGAAGTTTTTAGTATAATAAAATAAATAAAACAACTTTGTTTTTAACCACTTATTTTTATTTTTCACCTACAGGTTTCAAAGCAAACAAGCTTCGTCTTCAAGGTTTACGTAACTTTACCTACTCGAAGAAGAAAGGTTTACCTACTTGAAGAAGAAGCTTGTTTGCTTTAAAACCGGTCGGTGAAAAATAAAAATTAGTGGTTAAAAACAAAGTTGTTTGATTTATTTTATTATAATGAATAACCACAAAGTTAGTACTTTAAATATAAACTTTATATAAAGTTTTAACTGTTTATCATTTGTCAAAGTCAAAAACATTCTTAATGTTTTGTAGATTTGATTATTTACTCCATTCACAAAAGTGCTATTATCTCAGTTTTACTTAACTATGGCTGGCTGCTTTCTGCATAACTACGTTCAATTCAGGTGCCAATCCAGGGACAGTGAAATATTGCTGGGTAAAACAACCATAAATATATTTTATTTTGACCCTCGCAGGAATTAAACCCAGGGCCTCAAGCATGCAACGTGCAAACACTCATATCACTTATTTTGACACACCACGATGCGGATTTTTTTAGCGGAGAGTTGCCATCGAGTCAAAAATACTCATCATGGATTCTGGTTCTATTTTACACACATAATTGTATTCATCTGCACGTACACAGTTAATAAGTAATAATACACTGTCCATAAATAGTTTGGCCATAGATGAAACGGCGTTAATTTTTTTTTTTCTAAAAAATCAACTCCAAGGAAATTACAGTCAGTCAAACTCTTCGGCATGGTATTGAACTATAATTACAAAAAACAAATTGTTCTATATAACGCCTAAAATCAATTTGATGAATGTGAATGTAAACAAACATGGGTACTCGCCAAAATAGAAAGTAATACCCCAGCAATAGGAATAATAAGAGTGTTACCCATTCAAATAGGCGCACTGCGTCGATCGAAAAAAAAGGCTTAAATTGTTCTTCGAAAACGGAACGAAGGTATTACTAAAACTGTTTAAAGTATATATTTCGGGGTCTAAAAGGGCCAATGTTGGTTTTTTTTGTACCAACATTTTGTAAAGGGTTGATGTCAGTTAAAAAATACACGTATTTAAAAAATGTACAAACCCTTTTTTTTATTTTTTTATTTTTCCATACACATAGAAATATAAATAGCAAAAATTTACTTTAGGAAAATACATCTTAAAATTAAGCTATAACATAAATTGGAATAAATGCCCACAAAGACTACAGCGTCTAAGCGTGGGCCATTCCTTTCTTAATTATTAAAAGTTTTTAGCACATATATATGGTATGACATGACCATGAAAATAAAAGAAAAGAAAAGAAAAATAAAAGAAAAACCAAATTAACATATGCTAAAATTACGAAAATATGTTTTATTTGCAGTACGCATTTTTTTTTTAAAGAATGTGTCTATCTGCTCCTTCCATGCTAATCAAAGACCTCAAACCTACTTTTAACTGCACCAGTGATTTGATGTTTTGTAGTTCCTTGGTTAGAAGAATGAAGGATCTTGGACCAACATACTTATGTGATAGTGTTTTTTTATTGAAAATAATTTCAAACAACTTAAACAGTTTATTATAATGTGACCAAACAGCTATAAAATTACTCTGCCGTAATGTTGTGTTTTAACATTGGCCCTTATAGGCCCGAGCTACAGATTTATTAGGGGCTCCGTGGCGGGGGGGTTGACACGCTTGACTCACGCATAGAACGTTCGGAATTCGATTCACAGATTTTTTACAAGCCTGGGTGTTTATTACTGTAATTCATCTCTTTGATTGGGCTCCTCGGTCATTTATGATGCGAAAAATTAATTAAAGTTGACAATTAAATTAATAAGTTTGAGGAGTAAAATTATAATTTTTTTATTTGTTGATTATTTGTTGATATACACAAAATTACAAATGGCAAAATGAATCATTATTTTGTGTCCCGACTTGTTAAGTAAACCCGAGTTAAGTCGAGACTATAGACACAATCGTTTAAGTAAAAAAGGAAAAAATTATCGAATTTTGGAGATTAAAAACAAAGAAATATTTTATTTCAAAATATTTTTTTGTAGATATTTCGATTTAATATTTTTCGAATTGAAAAAAAATATTGCCTAAATATTTTCTTTTTTTGTTGGAATCAGGTTGTAGTCTTTTGACTAGTGTCGCAGAGTTACGAATCGAGTTCCTAGGCTCAAACCCCACTCTACCCTAGCTTGATTTCTACATTCTAATAGTGAAACATTTACAACTTGTTGAAAATGGCCCCCAAAATTAAAATATTATTGTTAATAATAAATAAATATTTATGCGTTCTTATAAAAATATTACAATTTTCCTTACCTGAATACTTCTCACGGATAAAGAAATCACCTTACTATAAACTTAATTATTTCTCTTTTTCCAAAAAATTTTCTATTTTCTTTCAATTAATTCATATAAAAACACAATAAATACGTATTTTCTCTTGGCGCAGATTCCAAAGCGTTGATTTAATGGTAAAAAATAAAAATGAGTTTAAATTGAACATCGAAAAAATCTGAATTACTGACTGTACAGTGAACCAAAACGAAAGCAAAAGGATATTTGTAATGGTTATTTAAATTAATAGGATTTAAATAAATCTGTCAATAGTAAAGTAAATACTACAAACAGGATACCATTTTGTTTTTACAAATTAATATAACCTATTGAAAAAACGTTTCGCTTTCTTTTTTTTAATATTCAATTAACATGACATGCATCCTCATCATAACTATTTTTCTGAACACATCACGTGGTGCATAGAGCACTGCATTATTACCTTCTCTAATTGAAGTAGATCTGGATCATTTTCGTCACATGAAAGATAATGTTATCAATCTTAAGCTTCACCAGGAAAAGTGAAATATTGCAGTGTTTGTGCATGTCACGTCCCCCTGCCTGTAATCGAACCCAAGATTCAAGCTTGTAGGCGAACGCACCAACCAGTTCTCTGCAAAACGGACATATCTCCATATTTGAGAGTAGCCATCGAGTCGAAAACACTCGCCATGGCTCTGGTTTGTTAGTAGATAGGTATATAAAATATTTTAAAATTTTATTTAACACCATTATGTGCGTATAAGAAATTTAATCATTTTACAAAATAAGAAAGCCTAAAAATGACCAACTCCTAGATAAAAAAAGTTATCGAGGTATTTTAATTTTGTATTTTTCATTATTTGTCTAGTTTGTAAATTTCAAGATAAGCTACATTTATTTACTATGATAATTGAAACAAATACACCTAAATTAAATTTATCTTAAAATCTATGTAAAACGCAAATTAATTATCCCGGTCCCTAATGTACAAATAGAATTTTTTTGGAAAATAGAGACGCTTTCAGCTTCTCTGAGTCTTTCTAGCAACTCATTAAACATTTTTAAACCTTTATTGTAAAATTTGTTTTGGGTTCCAGTCAAACACACCATAGGAATTTTGAAATCACCTCCACTTCTTGTTCCATACTTGTGGAAATCCTTATTTGGTATACATTTCAACATGTATTTATTTAACTTTTCGTAAATAATATAAAAATTTTCATTTTTGGGCTTTTTGCTAAATATTTTTTTTTTCCAACCTACTATAAAACAAAAGTGTTATTTTGTAATTTCAGTTACAAAACGTATTCAATAGAAAATAAAATAAAAAGCTAGTGATTTACAAAAATATAAATAATTGTATTTGCGTATGAATTACTTTTAATTAATACTATTACTCGATGGCAAAAACAAATAAAGAAGGAAAGGGGAAAAAGAAAGGACAATTGATTAAGAAAGAAAACGGAGATGTAATTTAAACAGAAATACTGTAGAAACATCTTCGATAGTGGATTGAAAATGATTTCACAGTCGAGCCGCATGGTGTAAGAATTAAAATTACTAAAAGAATTATAATTATTAGAAGAACAATTATGGTGGATGGGTATTTTTTTATTTAGAAAAAACAAAATGTTTGCGTTCTTATGATGAACCTAAATATTTCACTTTAAGGACAATTTTTTTGTATTTATTTTTATTTAAGAAGGTAAAAATGAACAGAAAAACTTAAAACGAGTTGTAAAAAAACTCACTTTTAAAAATGAGAATCAAGTGGGGGTAGAATAGGATTCGAACCACAGACCTTTTAGCCGTTAGTCCTAGACCACAACCCGATTAAAATATTTAGAGGGTGCATTGAGCGTTAGACCGAAGAGGTAAACCGTGAACTGATAAGTGTTAATTTTTTTCACGGATGTATATATATGCGTTAAGACTATGAAGTACAGTGAACAGAAGTAAGTGGGAGTGATAGATAGCCTCTCCGATGTAGTGTACCCAGGAAGCAGTCCGTTTTTCAATTTGAAAATATTAATCAGTCAATACTGTATTCGGTATAACCACGCAGTCCTGTTTACACCAACAGGTGCGGTGAAAAAGTTTACAAAGATTTGTACATATTAAAAATATTATTCGAATGATGAAAATTCGCCTTCCTTTTAAGGCAGCGTACCTTCTCCCGGCTCCCGTTTTTTCGTTTGACTGACAAATAATAATAAAAAGTATGGAGGTTGCATACACACGGTCAATTGTTAGCTTTATTTTTACATTTTTCGTTCAAAAATCCAAGGTCACTGCCGGATATAGCGTTTCGTTTGGTGCCAAATTGAGAAGAACAATTTAATTTGGTAATCGATACTTTCACATACAGGGATCGATTCAAATAACCTGTTTATATTTATTTGGGTCATTTGCGCTTTTATTTTTTTTTTTATACTCGTATTTGTAAATATTCGTACAAATAGTTATTTAAAAAATAACTTTAGAAAAAATGAAAATATTTTTTAAAATTATATTTTATTCAAATAAATGGCACTTATTTGCCTTCATGTCAAATGGTATAAAATGGAAAATACATTTAAAATAAGCCTAAATGTTAAATTAATATAATATGTATTCAGATGGCCGAAGGTACCATCTGTATTTTATTTGCTTTTTTACTTTTCAACTGTTTCAATAAATATTTTACCAGGGTCGCGATTACAAATGCTTTAATTATCAGTGTATGTTGAGACAGTATAAAGTAACACCTTTGTTATGTATGTATATTGTATATATATATATATTTACGGAAGAAAATGTCTACAAATTTTTTTAATGCTTTCGTTGGTTACATGTAATTGAACATGTTAAGACAAAAAATTGTAAATATATTTTATTTTATATACAGAAGACTTAATTTTACTTTGTAGATAAAATTGAAAATACATTTCAACATCCTATTGAAATACGGGCCCTTGTACACACAAGAGTGAGATGATAAAGTTTTTAAAGACTTTGACACCACAGTTATTTTTTGTTTGTGTGATAGCGGGGTGGTCCGCTGTCATTCGGGTGAATAGAAAAATATTTGAGCGAGTGATCGTGGATCGCCTTGTTGTTGCGTTTTGCTATGTTGCATGCAGGTGTCGGGTATCTTCCGCCTTAATTTACTATTTCTTTTTTACATCATTTTTAAATATTTTAACAATGTCAAATATTTGTAGACAGGCTGGATTTTGTCCCTAAGAAATAATTATGATCTAAATTTGTTGCAAAAAACATTTTGACATACTCAAAACGTTGTTAATTAAACTGGTATGAGAAGAAGTATAGAAATGGAAAAATTGTTTTCAGGCATTGTCTAGAAGGTGAAATAGTTCAGCCGGATAAATCTCACCCCCATGATGAAAGTTTTAGCTCTTTTACTTCATGAAAGTCAATGGATGAAAGAGTTGAGAAAATGTAGATGTTTAAAAATTATTTTCATTCATAATTTTCGAGTTTAAAAACGTGTATATACTAAACGGCTAGCAGTTGGCGTCATATGTCTTGCCCGCTGAGTGTGCTTCTTACAAATATTGCGTACAAGCGTTGCGTGGTAACGTAATAAATCCGTGAATATAAACTATTCAAATCAGGGCTTAATACATAACTAAATATCGTTTATTCAAGTCACAATATTTTATCGTGTAAGATTTTGATATTTTTTAAGCTGGTTTAGTGGTTTTTTTTTAGGTTATTGATGCGTCTCGATACAAGATTTAAATTTTTTTTTTACAACACAACAACACAATATCATGTTTTGAAAACACGTTCTTCAGTCATGTAATGTGTAGTAAATACTTATTTTATGTAATTATTTATTAGGTAAACAAACAGTACGTACAAAATGTATCGAAAATTTATTTCTATGTAATGTACATGAAAAGTATGTACATAATAATATAATAAGTTATATATCTGCTTCTTTCAATATTTCTATGACTTTTTACTTAAATTTATATTCATTGTCATTAAAAACATTAGCCTCGGTAAATCCATAGTCGTTTTGTTCGCATATTCTAAGTATTGTAGATTATTTCAAATAGTTCATTGACGCATTCTCCGAATGAAACAGAAGATTTTGTCTTTTCGGTCTAAAAGGCATACAGAATAAATTAGGAGAATCAATTTTATTATTTTTCATTTGAGCAAAAATTAATGGTCTGACATTATTTTTCGATTTTGATAAGAGTTTTTTCTAGGGTACTACAATATTGTTTGTACAACAACAAATAATAATACCCATTAGTAATAACTGATTACTAAGATTGTTTTCATAATCATATCTGCATATCCGCATATTTGAGTATCTGCATATCTTTGTAGACAAGTGCAGAATTTAACATTTAGGGTATAATAAAAAAATATGTATTTTGCAAAAAAATAAGCTCCTCAAAATCTATTAAAATCTAATAAAATCTATAAAAAGTAAATATATTTTTTTTATTTGGTTAGACATCCAAAATAAAACACTTCTATTGGATTGAATTCTATTTTTATTTTTATAAAACAGCAATTATTGTAAAGATATAAGGAAACTTTGTAAATATTTAAGTTAGTTTGATAATGTCCTAACAAGACGAAACGCGTCACATGTATTTTTTTTTCAATAAAAGTAGAATTTAATCCAGTAAAAGCGTTTTATTTTGTATACCTTACCAAATTTTAATACGGAGTTCTACCAATAATTATCTGCACACATAATTAATTAATTATTTTTTATGATTTGGACTTTTTTCAACAGCCTACAAATTAAATAGTTGCAATTATAGTTATCTTTACTTTTTGCGCTTATTATAGTGTCGTTCATCGCCTTTTAAATTTATTATTTATTATTAGCAAGAAATAAGTTAGGCAATTAATTCGTTTTGTCATTTAGTAATAAGAATTTTCCCAGTAGAATACGTTTTTTCGGGACAAAAAGTAACTTGTATCGCTTGACGCTCCTCCACCTATGGTTTATGAATATTCTGTTCACTAATTCAAAACCCTACTACAAAACTAAGCTGAAAAGCAAACCAAATTGACCATTGAAAAAACAAGTCACTTATAGAAATTCAAAGATTTGATTTCATATTGATTCTTTTTGACATCTATCTCACCGCCTATTTATGTTCAAATAATGTTGCTCATTGTTGACATATAATTTGTTTTTTCATTGCACTTTTTTATACAAGATGTAAAATAAGAACCAATTTTAATTCTCACTACTCCGGCTATCCGTATACGAAAAATTGCGTAAGCCGGTCGCTCCGTTAAGACGTGAAGGAAACACAAACAAACAAATAAACACACTTTCAGATGAATATGGGTTGACTAATTTGTGTTTGAAATATTTCTACTAATTTTGGGTTGAATGTTGAATGATAATTAACGTAATTGCATAATGTTAACGCTGTTACCAGTACGCTATTTAAACAAAGGATTAAAGGTAGATGCGATGAAATCTATTTTCTTGTGTACTAGCTTTAAGTCCTAGCTTTAATTTGATTTGTTTTTTTTTTATTTGCATTTTTTTGACACAAATATTTCAATTTACGACCGTCATAAATGACATTTAAAAATGGGAAACACATTGTAATAGACGGGAATTCAAACCTCGGACCTCCTGATCCGCGGTTTGCGACGCTTCCGTGGGACCACAATCCTCCTTGATTATTATTTTACTTCTTCTTCCTTGCTATGGACCTATGTGGTCTGTTCTGCGGAGGGCTGTTCCTCCGGTGAGGTGGATTCCCTGATGTTCTTTAATATTTTGGGAGGTCTTTCACGAGGAAGAGTCCCGGGAGGCTGTTTATACAGTACATTAGGGATTCTGGTGGCGTCCATTCCTTGAACATGTTTTGCCTGTAGTGTTTTACCTGTTAAATCATTTTGATGAAAAACTCAATTAAGAACAAACAAAAAAAACGTTAAATAATTTAGGGAAGAATATGGAATAGTTTTTTTTTTCATTTGGAATTGTATATTTGCCTGTACTGCTATTGCTTTTGAAATCTGAATAGTGTGAAGATGCCACCCTATTTTCTCCACCCTCCCTCTCACACTACTTTTTGTATAGCTCCATCTCTCTCTTCCGCTATACCTAAACAATGAAACGTAGCTGAAAAAATAATTTTGCATGTGTGAGTAAAGCCTCGATGCGTATGTAGGCTCGACAAAATGTCTATACGGGTCCTTCGACAAATAAGCATTAATTAAATATTCATTAGATTTCATTTAACCTGTTTCATGTCTGTAAATCTATGCGTATTTATCAATAAAAAACCAGAAATACAGTTAATTTTATTCCAATTTAAAAATTACTTGAAATAAATATTTGAAACTGTATAGGATAAAATACACAACTCACGGTTTCTAATACATGGAATGTGATAATGCTAAAAAGAAAATACTCGCATTACGTTTTTTTTTACATTTCTAAAGTAATAAGGGTCTATGAAATACTGTCCAGTAAAAAAAAAAATTTTTGCTACTTTTTAGTATAATAAAAAATTATTTTTTTTAATTGTTATTTTGAATTACCGCAAAAACGGTCATTGCATTGGTCACGCCTCTAATACGTCACGATTCATGTTCATTTTCAACTTTCTTCTTGACGTCACAACTATAAATGCCAAACATGTTGTATTTTTCTAGTGACATAAAAAAAAATTAAAAGTTATATATGAAAACATTTCTCCTCAATATCCATTTTGATTTTGAAAATACAATGAATAATACTAAGTCAATTTTATATATTTTTATCGGTATTTGTATTACGTGATGTTTTCTTATTACTTTTATCATTCATAAATTTTTTCTTTTACATACCCAAAAGTGCATAGGGTATTGTATTAGTAATCAAATTGCAGCGTATCCGAATCGTATTGCGTAAGTAGGACTTTAAGTTCAACCACTACACTACATGCAGGACTTATCTTAACTCAATTTCCTTTCACAGGATTCCTATTCGAGAGTAGTCATCTAGTCGAAAGCGCTCGTCCAAGGTTCTGGCTTGATATTTTTTCAGGTATTCGAATGTATTCAATTGCCACTAAAAATATTTAAATACTTAAATATCTTCAAA
This sequence comes from Micrasema longulum, assembly GCF_059751315.1. Classification (NCBI taxonomy): domain Eukaryota; kingdom Metazoa; phylum Arthropoda; class Insecta; order Trichoptera; family Brachycentridae; genus Micrasema; species Micrasema longulum. The sequence continues at coordinate 132,905 of NW_028277596.1, read as the reverse complement.
TCCAAATTTCAAAAGATTTTTGCATTATAAGTTTAAAACATGAAGTATATTTTTACACTTCAAAATTGCGAATAAACCGTTATTTTTTTGTTCAGAATTATTTCACAGCTATAAAATCCGTTACGCTTCTAATGAATATTCAAGATTGTTAATTTGTTTTCAACAGAAAATATTGTTATTTAAATAACACAAAATCTGCAAACAGGTTCAAACCTGTCTAAACATTTAAGATGAGATCTTTACAAATTTTAAGCAAGGGTCATAAGGTTAGGGTTATCCAAGTTGACCTTCCTGTAAAGGGTCACACGAAAAAGGTATTTAAAATTATTTAAATGAGTTTGTAACTAACCTGCAGTAAAGAAACAGGTTGTGATTCAACATTTCATCCCTTAACTCGAAGGAGATTATAACAATGTGCTTCTTTAAAAACAGGTTTTACCCTTAAGTTTTTTTATCATCTGTAGTAAATAATTATAAACAGCAGTCGCATAGTTTAAAGGGCTTTAAGATCAAGTACTAAAATGATGTTGAAACATTTTTTCTAAATTTGATTATCATTGTGTTTAGTGACGGCAAAGTATTTGGCAAACGTGCACGAGGTCGCTGGTTTAATTTACAACAAGTTTAATGTTGAACATACGTTTAATTTAGTGTTATTACTTTTGTATATAGACAGATGGATATAATCCAGGCGGGTGAATTATACTTACAGTTATGTGTGTGAAAGAGTACCAGGACCTTGAACGATTGATTTCCACTCGGTGGCTGTTCTCAGGTAAAAATGCTCCAAATAAAAAAGTCGAGTAGAGATAAGTCCGCCCCGTTGTGTAGCGGTTGAGCGTGTTTGCCTACCATTCTTGCTGTCAGGGGTTCGATTTCTAGTAGACTTAACGTGTAATGTTGATTTATAAAGGCTTTTTGAACTGCAATATTTCATTGTTCCTGAAATGTAGGGCTGATAACCTTACCTTCGTGTAATATAATAATAACACGTTGCATTTTGTTAACCAACGTACTACCTTATGCACCACTGTACAGAAAAAGAAATGATGATTATTCTTTGAATTTGGCTTATAGAATATTAAGCAATATTTTTTTTTTTTTAAAGTGCTTGTGATCTTTCGTTGGCTTGTTTAAGTGACCACTTCACATACTGAGTAAAATTCACCATCTTGCCTGTGTTTAAACATCTATAAACCTTAAATTCTTCCATCTGTAGATCTTTGTGAAGTTAAAGAGTTGAAACTCTGATTGATGCGGGTGACATTCTGACCGAATTATTTCACATGCATACTCGCAATGCCTAATAATGTCATTCAATTTTCATACTTCCTCTTGGACCAGCTAGTTTTAGTATATTAAATGGTCTAGACCTGATGTAAATTATTCATATTAATAACTTCTAAGGGGGTTAAATCCAGTTCTTGTCTACAAAAATTTGGGTAGTCTTAAAATTTCCTTGTTTAAATATATTATCTACTTTGAAATCTTTTGTCATAAAGTTTAGTCTATATGTTGAAAATTCCCATCTTGTCAGTTGTGTATAGAAAGCGTTTGAGACTTTGATTTTTTTCACAGAATCCACGAATCCGTGAATAAACGCTAAATTTAGTGGTACATACCGAGATGGTAAAATGTGAAATCGATATTTGTGTAAAATGTATATTTGTATGTAACTTTTAGATATCTTCGTCGGTAACATGTAACCTGAAGATATTTAGAAAAAAATGGATATATATTCATACGGAAAACTTAATTTTTCTTTGTAGATTAAATTGAAGGTAAATGTTAATTTGCAATTGGAATACGAGTTCTGGACTCAAATTTGCGATAAATAACCTATAATAAAGCAAATAACGTGTATATTATTTCTAATTCGATTTTATAAATCATATAAACAGTCGTGTAAATGCCGATGTCATGTAATTTAAAAACTACTTTAGAAGTGCAATATTTCACTAATCGTTTTTTCCAACACGGCTTATCACAAATACCGCCAGGCGTATGCAAATTTTGAAAGTCGATAAAATAAAAGCATGGCGTGCGCACGCACACACATGTACGCGTAGAAAGTTTATAAAATCTGCCCGCCGTTCGGGCGAAAAGTTTCAAAAATCCGGACGAAACTTTGTTGGATCAATCGCGAGGACGCGCCACAAATTTCACACCACATTTCCTACCGAAATATACCCAGTCCGTGAGCGAAACTTTGTTAACGGCTCGACTACTATGGAAGTTGTGTTCGTAAATGGGCGGAGTTTTTGGTCGAAATTTTGCCGCCCGGCCAATGTGGGAAAGGGTTGAAAGAAAAAGTAACGCTGTTTCGTTTGCCCTCGGGTAAAAACGGATGTCGCGTCCCTTTCTCGCGTCCCCCTATTCGGCAACGAATCACCCCTTTGTGATGTGCACTATTTATCAATTTAACGTGCGTTTTTGACATCATCGTTATTTTTATTTTCTCCTTGAAAAACAACCATATTCCTAATTCGAGTTAAACACGTTTTTCTTACTAGATAATAGGAAAGGTGAAACGCATTTCGAAGATATTGAAATATAACTCCGCCAGTACTTGATTTGTATTTTCAAACACAAATTGATTAGAATTTTACAAAACGTATTAGCTTTTTTATACGCCTTTATTTGTTTCCGATTATTTTGGCTCTGATTTACAGGAATACTCTGAAGATGCCCGATAGACGTTAAAACCACTTATTGGTTAAATAAATAAGTGGAAATGTACCAAATATTCTAAATTTAAAACTGAAATATTGTTTTTGAATATAATAATAGTTTTTTAAAATTATGAAGGAAATAACAACAAAAAATTAGAAAATGAAAAACTGTAAAGTAGAGAACTTTATTAAGTATTGAAGTATAATGTCGTACAAAATATCATAATCATGATATCCCTGTCTGCACCCAGTGGTACATAGGAAACTGCATTGGCACATTTAGTGCAGCGTATATAAAGTATATGATACATGAAGGTAAGGTGATTAGCCTAATTATTCTAGTACAAGTCCTGGAAATTTTAAATATTACACTGGATAACCACCTTTTAATCTATATTTAATGTCGACCTTCTCAGGCATCGAATCCGGGACTGAACGGTCTAACCACTGCACTATAAGGTGGACTTATCTCTGAGGTGATTTTTACTTCCGTAATTATAGAGTTGAAAGGCCTAGTCTAGGATTTTTGGTCTAATTTGTTCTAGAAAATTCATCCTTAATCCGCCCGGACAAATATAATATTACGTGCCAAATAAGAATACACAGAAAATTATCGTATTAAAGTTTAAAAAATGCGAATTTTTTGATAAAAATATTAGAATCGGTGAACAATATTTCTTTTTTATTTATTTGTCTGTGAATTCACCAACTAATTATGAACTACTTAATAAAGCATAAATAAATCAATCAAGGCGAAGACGGTACAAAATTTGACTAGGTGGAAATGGAAGAGGAAGAAATATGGTTAAAGTTGAATTTGATTCAGTAATTACAGAAAAAAACAGCTTTTTCTATTTAAATATGTTGGCAGTTCTAAAAATTCTAGATAAGGCAAAGTGGAGTTAAAACCATTTTTATTTTCAAGTTTTTTTTTATTTTATTTACCATAGAAAATATTTTACATGAAAAATCAATTAAACGCTCCTCCTTACTATGGAAAACTGTTTTGAGGAGGACTGGACAGCTTTAATTTTTTTTTATGTGTAAATTTCACATGTCATTCAATTTTTTTATTTCTTCAATCATAATTTTCTTCGGCCAGGTTTTGATTTCTCTTAGTTAATTAGTTCTATGGTTTATAGAATGGAAAAGTGAATGTTGTCTTGGTTTTCTTGTTAGAATTTATAATTTTACAAAGCTCTGTAGTTCAGGTGCATCAAGTGAATCGAGAATTTTGAATAGGACTATCAGATCGGATTTGTTTCGACAATCTTGAAAAGAATGTACAGTTATGAAAATATTTATAGAAAATTTAATAACTAAATTAAATCAAAAAGTCTTGCTAAAAAGCATCCTTTTCCTTATTAAAACTTCTCAAATAAATATAATATTGTAAGTTACCAGACCAGAGGGAAACCACAGTCTATAATTTGTTCTTATATTTTTTACTAAATAAACACATATTTAATTTTTCGAAAAATTATACTGTTGTACTATAATCTTCATTGTCACATTTTTTTTATTGTGATTTAAAAAATAAAATGGGATTATTAAAAAAAAAATCATTTTTAACAAAGCTGTATTTTAATGTTTATTAAAGGGAAAAAATAAAGTTTGCCGGGTTGCTGATGCCATGGTGAAACCATAAGGCCCCAAAAAGGTCGGGTTTGGGTTTAATTCCCAGAAGTTTGTGTGACTCCGGACAGTTAAATTATTCTCTTATGTCCAACCCCTTATATACCCAGAACTTCCCACCCTCACTCCCCATTCTGGGATTACATACCAACTTCCCACTCCCTTATATTACGTGAAAACTCTACACTTAATTGGATCTAAGCTGTAAAAATATGAAATACAGATTCCAAAAGTTTCATTGTTGTGTTTTGAACGCGATAAAAATAAATTAATTTTTAAATGTCACATACATAACTAAATACCTTTAAAAAATTCTTAGTATTTTTTCAATTTTACGAAGTTAAAATTCATTAATTTTAATTGCAATGTATTTCAATTTCCATAATGTTAAGGTACAAATAATGCGTATGTTATAATATGCTGAATACAACAAAAAAATCGTTTTTGTATCCCGTCCAAAATATCAATTTATTTATTTTTTTCAATAAATTTCACATTTCTGATAACGAGTTTTGCATTCTTTGGAAGTCAGTAAAAATAAAATCTTTATTGATTTAAAAAATGTATTAACTAATTTCAATAGTTTTGTGCTAAATGAATTAATTTCACTCGGTACCTTCATTATACCAATTATCTTAACGAACTTAAAATAATATTTATTAAAAGTAGTTTAAAAGAAGTGTAATCGATAGTTTATCTTCTTTACAAATCTTTTTTATTCATTTGAGTTTCAATAGTGTGGTTGCTAATTGAGGATCTTTTTTTTAAAACGCAATTTTTGTCCAATATGGCGTTTCCAAAAATAAAATTAAGTCAGTATCGAGACGCGTCGATTGATTGAAATCAAACTCAACAAAACTCCCTAAAAAAACAGCTTAAAAAAATATCAAAGTCTTTTATTTTATCTTTTATACAATATCGTGAACTTTATAATTTCGAAGGTAATTAGAGATTTGGACGCACCTTTCACACATAATAAATAATGAAAATAAAATATAGCCACCGACCGAAACAAAGTTTTCAGCCAAATCCAAAATTTAATTAAAAAGGTTTAAAGTTACTTTAAAACGCCCACAATGAGGCGTTTTAAATATAATGAAATCTTTTGAGTTCATAAAAATATGCGTTTATCAAAATACACAACAAAATAAACGGCATAACTTTAACGTGACAACTAACAAAACTCACTGGTCGAAAGCCGAAATAAACTTAAGGTCACGCGGCCGAGTCACGAGCCACAAGATGCACCGGAGAACAGCTGAACGTAATCCTACACATCCCGACCGCAGGTTTCCGTTAAGCCGAAGTTTCGGCCAATTTTCGGTCAAAACTAAAGCCGCTGCCGAAACTCGTTTCTTTGGCCGAAACTGACGGAAACCGAAACTTCGTCGATCACTAAAAAAAAGCGAACCCCATCTACAAAAGTACTTTTACTAGAATGAGTTAAAAGGCAAGTGAATCTACTTATATTTTGTAGGAGACATTGTAATAAATTATATTTGCTAATCGCCTGAAACTGAGCTGAAAGCCTAACATTAAACTAATTGCCTTTTTTAGTCGGCCTCTCCGAGAAGTGCGCCCCTGGCGACCGCTGAGAAGGGTGGTATGTGCCTAGCGCTACCCTGGAAAACCCTTCCACACTGTCTTCATCCACTTATTTATTTCCAGTTTTCCAGCCGAATTTATGGCAGTCTTGTGGGAGATTATATATATTCCCGGTTACAGTCTGTAGCTGTACCGTAAAGGGGTGTACTATACTTGTTCTTTTTTTTAGCCGCTCTTAATGTCAACAGAAAATATATTTAAACAAAAACTGATAATTTTTTAAAACATTGAACTTTGTGAAAATCGTCGGGGACGTTCATTGTCATTTATTCATCATCATTCCCCTTCCGCACCTAATAGTACATTGATACACCAATCGCAGCGTACCTTAATATTTTTTTGTTTTAAGGTAATATGATCAGCCTTACGCTTCAGGTGCTAGTCCAGGGACTGTGAAATATTCTAGTGTAAAAACACTTATCAAATTATTAACATATTACAACAGAAATGAAGAACATTTAAGAGAAGGTAATTTATAAGTTACGGCATCTACAGGGCTTATGACCTGTCAATGGCTGGTTTAAGTGGCCACTTGAATCCAGTTCTTGTCTACAAAAATTAGGACAAACTCAAAATATTGTTGAAAATTTAATATTATTAAATTATTGTTTTATGTCAACCATGTCAGGAATCGTACCCGAGACCTCTAGCATGGTAGGGAAACGTACTGACAACTACACCACGAGACCAACAATTTTATGTTATTTGTTATAGATATAAAAGACGAGTGATATTTTAACCCAAAAGTTTTATTATTATTAAAGAAATGCATAACTAGATTATAAACTTCATAAAAACATCTTAACGTCAGAACTATTTTTTTTTCTAAATCATCATCACTATACCCGTGGTATAATGATGATGGATGGATGATGGTGGATAGAACACTGTATCGGTGCACTCAATTCCGTGATATCGTATATTTTATATAAAGCCAAAGTGATCAGCCTAATGCCAGTCCAGGAACATGAAATATTGCAGTAAAATACCACCATTTTAATTAATACTTTACGTCGACCATCCCAGGAATAGAATCTGGGACCTCAAGCATAGTAGGCAAACATGCCAACCACTACGGATATTAGTAATTTATCTAAACTCGATTTCCTTATTTACCTAGAAGTAAAACGACGCACTGATCACAGCAATTGCTAATAAACAGATGTCAATCGAAGCTAGACTGCAGTGCATAACGGGGTTTTCGTCCCAACACTCATGTTTGGAAATGAAACACGGAACTGGCAGAGGAAGGACAAAAACATAATTTTGAAAACAAATAAAAAACGTAAAATAAATTTAATACTGTATTTTTTAGCAAGCTTTTACCCTCTGTAATTTGAAGTCCAAACAATGCCAGGGTTGTGGTATACTAAGTTGAGGTAATCAGGGCGGTCCGAAAGCTCTCAACCTTAACTTTTCCATTAGCCCTTTGCCTAACAATATAGTAACTGAATCATATTTGTTTGAAATTTCCGTTCATTTGTAACGTGTATCATATATGGACTAAATGCCTAACGCTATATATAGATAAAAGCCTCGGTTTTAGATCCTGCGCTTTAGGATCGGCTCTACCACATAAAATTCAGTAGGTACTTTACAAAATATTTTTAGAATTTCCACATATTTTTAGATAAGGGTGGATTCCACTCCCTAAGGAGTTATTAAAGTTGACATTTATTGCTACAGAAAGGAAAAACTTTTTGAAACGGGGAATATGGAAGTCTCTGCATTTACGAAACTTAATATCTGTCGTTGGCTGCTCTTTTACTTCACGAAAGTCAACAGATGGAAACGTTAAAAAAATGTGGATGTTTGAACAAAATACGTAAAGTGGCCGCTAGAACCAGCCAATAACAAGTCTAGTCAAGTAAGCAAGACTTCCATATTTCGTTCTCTTAAATATTCCCTATCTCTGTTGTAAAACGATAATATTTATAACACTCTAAGGGCAAATTCCAGTCTACAAATATTTGGGAAAAAATATTATTTTTGAGGTATAGTTTTATATTGGCCATATCGCTTTATCAAAATCAAAAGATGGTAGAATTAAAAAAATTTGAATGATAAAATATGGACAAAATAATAAATACTACTGAGTACAAAGTGATTAAGTACTTAACACAGACAACTAATAAATGACACTTGGGGCCTTACTTATAAACCTCGCATAGAGTTAAACTCGGTTTAAATCTGGGATACAGCGACCATAGAAACTTATACCTGCACATTATGTAGTATAACGCTGGAATAAGCACGCGATCTGTCAAAAATCGTACTTTTCGGTAATCAAAATGGATAGTTCATCAGTTTTTTTTTTCAATTTAAATCAATTTCGAAGCCCTGCGACCTTCTTAATGCGATTCAAGTGATTTTTAATTATTTGTTTCAATAATATCTGAAATGTTATATGTTTGCATGTGTTTTAATTAATTGTGATAAAAAAGAAACACAAATAAACTATGGAATTCATTTTAAACGTCTCCTCTTCTTCCTAATTTTGATTTCTTTTTCTAACGGTTTTCTCCATGTTCTCGATTACACTGACAGTAGTCTCGATTTGACTTTGACGTTTGTTTGTGTTGTTTTAAAAATTACTGCGCACACGCACATATCAGTGTTGACTGTTTAAAAAAAATAAGCATGAAATAACCTGTGAATTGTTATTCTAGGTGATAAATATTTTTATAAGTAAGCTTTTTTTATATCGGTTATAAATAGTTTAACCGGATATTGTTATTTCTTAATATAAACCTGGTATAAGGAAATCTAATAAGTAAGGCCCTTAAGCCTTAAGCGTAAGGTTATATGGAATTGAGACGTGTCTTAATAAATGTAAAATAATAAAATTATCACTAATTGACAAAAAATGTTAAAAACGTATTTTTATTAAAGTGTTTATTGATATTAAAAAGGGAACAAATGGCATAGTAATTTTAATTCTAATAATAATTTGCAAAAAATGTGTATTTTACTGAACAGTATATTATTGACCTATATTACTTTAAATAATATTTAAAAAAAGTTATATTTTTCTATTTACCACTGTAATTGGACCACCTGGCCTGCTGTGCTTTTTACTTGACTACGCATTTTGCGTTGTTATATATTGTTCGATAATTTTTAGAACACGATTTTAAATTCGCGTTATGTGGAGTGTCATCTCTATTAAATCATACCTCATTGTTGGTGATTCCACGCATTTTTGTTAATTTTAAAAAACTTTTTTATTCTTGTAATTTTTAACATTTGCACTCTCGTACTAGATCAGTTTGTATATATCCATACATATAATTTTTAAACTTTTTGTATTTTTTAATTTTTCTTTCCCAGATCATTTTGAATTTATTTCCATACCTAGTTTTATGTTTATTTTGTTATTTTTAAATATTTGTAGTGTATCATAATTTTTATTCTGCTTTTGTAAATAATGTTATAGTTTAAAAATATAAACTATTCCAACAATTTAATTTATTTTCAAATTGAAAAATAAGTATCATGTTTCATTTTGAACATCTATCGATTATTTGCATGCTCAAAATATTGTTCCGCTCATGAAAATTTTAGATTTTAACAATTTTAATTCCCGTTCTAGACATTTACGGTAGGTACCTACTCACTGACGCAAATCTTCACGCTTAATTTGACACCGACAACAAGGCCGGCAATCCTGACGTCCGCTAATCGTTACAAATTTGAATATTTAAAATTTCGCTTACTCGCGAAATTAATATGTGCTTGTAAGCAAGACTGTCAGCAGCCGTCGGCGTTGGGCGGGAAAGGGGGGTGTTGATAATTTCGTGTAGATAACTGGGCCGCCATTTTGTTGGGGGGAAGCCGTATGAGGAAAATACCAAAGGATCGGGAGTTATCGCGAGTGTCGGGAAAAAAGAGAACTAATGATGGATGCTCGCCTTACCATCAGTGGCGGACCTGGGCAGCAATAAGAAATACACTTTCAATATTAGTGTAATGCTGGATTTAAAACTCTAAAATGGTAACGAAAAAGAATGCAAAAAATTCATTCAATTTCGGTAAGAATTAGAAGATGTGTTGATATGGATTAATACAAAATTATTTACAATACGATTATTAAACCACATATTGTAGCAGTATGGTTTTTTTATCAAACCAAGAACATTTAAACAAATTGACCGTATTACAGAACAACAAATTAAGAATTGTTTTGAAAAAAAACACACTGCACACTGGTAATCAATATTAAGTGAATGAAAAAAACTGACTTATAGACCCATAATATTATACTACACTGTGATATTTATAATAATAATGTTTGGATAATTTATGTAGCGCCATTTTTGTGAAAATCACCTCAAGGGCGCGTATGAATTTACTAGCGCTAAAAAAATACAGAACTTCTAAATAAAATTAGGATTTCAAACAAAATACATAAGGCAAAAATCATACCCGAATTTTGAAAAAAACGACATCACAAGTTTCAATTTTATGTAACGCAGGAAAAAAATATTACTATATGGTATGGGAAAAAAATATTTATGAAGAACGAAAAAAATATTTTTGAAAAAAAACAAAATTCAAACTTGAGATTAAGGCATTTGTTATGTCTTAAACAGTTAAAAATAATTTAATTAAATACAACGTTATTATCAGAACACAGATAATAATTTGTATAAGTGTGCCTTACCTCAATATAAAAAATATTTTTAAAAAAATGGAATACATCAAAAACTTATAGAAGTCAGAATTCAACCCTCAAAAATTTGAATCGAGATTGCTGAGAGAAATTTAAATAATTCGAAATATACCGTCAATATTTTTTTCTCTTTTGTATTTAAATCTACAGTAATGTTCAATACAAGAATAATATAATACACTGGAATCTCTTTTTACACAAGGATACATTCCACACAGTACCATGTAAAAAAAAAGACAATGGTGAATGTTATACAGTTGTAAAGTGGCCACTTAAACCAGCCAATGACAGGTCATAAGCCCTGTAAATGCCTAGACTTCCATATTCCCTACTTGAAGGTATTCTTCATCCCTGTTGTAATTGTTTAATGCTAGATAGGTTTCTTTGTATATTTTTAAAACTCTTTATTGGACCTTATTTTTTTTCATAAATATAAAATGAAATTTTTTTCATAACTATAATATAAAATTATTTTCAAAAACACAATACGACGTTAAAATACTTTGGAAAATCGTAGCAAAGATTATTCAGTATAACATTCATAATATATTTGTAGGGGTCATAGTCCATTGATCGATGACACACCCATATGCAATGATTTCATCTCAAATATTGAGCAACGACCGATGAAGCAAATCATAATTTTATATAGAATACAATACAGCGTATTCTGCAAGACTAACAGTATTGCACATAAAACGTCTGTCTACATCAGATATATTTTTACATCGGCAGGCTTTTAATCACATGTCGATTTCTACCAACCAACCAATAAAATAAAATAAAATATTTATATTATTTAGGTTTCAAAACGTATTCGAAAGAAAATAAAATAATAAAAACAAAAAAAGCAATATTTGTACATATAGTAGGGCCAATTTAATAGGTCACATTTGACATTTGTCGTTTTTTTTTTACATTTGTCGGTCATAGTGAGGTGACCTGTTTAAAAACATCGATTAAAGTGAATGAATCGATTCGAACTTCAAACATAAAATATTTGAATTGAATTCAATTACTATGAAAAAGTACTTATAGGTACTGTAATTTTATTTTAAAAATCATAAGTCGAATCCCTGTCCCATTATTATTTTATATCGTAAATTTAAGGAACAAAAAAGATAAGTACATAATTTGTAAAAATTCAACATTCGATTTTTCTGGGTAACATCCCTAATGTTAAAAAAGGAAAATGGTTCACTGATGCAACATTGTAACGACGTTTAGAATAGAAAAGTTTTTTATGTTTAGAATAGTTTAATAATAAAATATATATATATATACATATAAGGGCGAGTATATTGCCTTATTTAATTTCTTCCTACCTACACAAATCGTTCACTTTATTTATTCGTGAAAGTAAATCGTAAAATAACCTTCTTTTGTCATTATTACAATAAATATGTAATCGTCATTGAAAAAAGTAAAGCTAGGGTTTCCTAGGACAGCGGTGCCCGCATCTTAACGGCCGTAGTGAACGGTGATGCGGTGGACAGCCGTCGTAACGGTGCCTAGAGAGTGGTTTCCTAGGAAAACGGTGTTATCAACACCATTTAACACCGTTTCTCTAGGAAACCCCTCTCTAGTCGACGTTACGACGGCTGTCCACCGCATCACCGTTCACTACGGCCGTTAAGATACGGGCACCGCTGTCCTAGGAAACCCTAGCTTAAGACAATTGTGCAGTTCTAAATTCGAAATTCGAAAAAATAAATAATATTTTATTACCGCCCTTACAAGGTTATGTTGTTGGATTTTAATTAAGTGTCAAATGTGACCTATTAAATTGGCCCTGCTGTAAATTAATTTATGGCAATACAAGTCTGCAATGGAAAGAAAAAAAAAGGGAGGAGAGAATAAGGAAATAAATTTACAGTTTAATGCTATTAACCAGTTTCAATGATAATTCGTAACCCTTTAAAATGCTTCATTTTCCCATCACGATAGCATTTCTCAGTGATTAAATACCTACCATACAATTCTGTTGATTTTTAATGGAACAGTCAAATCATTTTTTTTGCAAAATGTTCTTATCGTCCATATTTCAGGTCTAAGGCGGCTCTGTGCAGAAAGGTTCGCAGGTTAAATGGCGCGCACCTAACCCGAACGTGACTGGGCAGATTTTCTCCTGAAATTAACGAGAAATGTTCCTGATTATTCCGTGAGTAGCCGTCGACTTTTTACAGACCAGTAATTACTCTTCCACCATTTACTTACACACACACACACTCACATCTCACATGTCCACCCACGCACACATGGAAATTAATCATGTATTTAGCAATACCGCACATTAAGCGAAAAAATCTTGCATCTACCGTGTCCGAAAATTTTATTAATCTTCTTCAGCCTTGTTTTCTCCACTGCTAGATAAAGGCCTCTTCCAAAAATCTTTATTCCTTCCTATCACCCGCTATTATCATCCATGTTCAACTGGCTGCTTATATTTTATTTTATTTGGGAAAATAACCGTTACATACATATTTATGGTAAACAGATATGTTGTATAAACTTAGAACCAATAACAGATTTCCACAAACTGTACAAAGTTAGTAAAGAAAATATAATACCTATATACTATATATATATAGGTATTATATTTTCTTTACTAACATTATAATATAATTATATATATATGTATAGTTTATAAATATAAAAATATTCTATATGAAAATATAATAGATATATAGTTGATACATTTAAAAATGTTCCATCAAGGCAATGTTATCCACCCAACATTTCTGTGGCCTCTTAACACTTATTTTTTGCCCATGATCTTTACTTTATTACCTGCCTTCAATTTACCTCGCCAAGTTTCCGACCCACTGCCATTTAAATTTTGCTGCACGATCCATGATATCTACGATTCCGGTCCTGCGCCTTATTTCTTCATTTCTTATTCCGTCTCTTTAACATACACCGAGCATCTGTCTTTTCATAAATCGTCGAATGCATTTTAGTTTCTAGCTACTTTTATGTCACAGACGTGGTTTCTTGTCCGTATGTCGTCATCAGTTATATACGTGATTCATAAACACTGCTTTTTAAGCATACTAGGACTTTATTTTCAAAAATATACTTTAGCTTGCCAAACGCAGCCCAACTTATCCCCCTTCTTCTTCCGCTACCTGGTTATCTTTACCAAGTTGAACTTTGTGTCCTTGTAATATGTATTCATCAACCAATTCGATTTTATTACTCCTAATGAAAATGTATCTTCTTGTTGGATTTCTTTTCTCTTTTTCTTTGCTCATAATCTTTGATTTATTAATATTCATTTCCAAATCGATCATTTTTGAAACGTCGTGTGGTTTCATAATTTATTACGTATTCATTTATTACTCATAAAAAAATCTCATACGGAACGCGCCTGAGTTACAAACTAAGTTAATTAACGCATGCTGTTTTAAATTAAAATGGAATTAATTTCTCCCCCTTGAACATTTCCTGGACATTTTACAATTTATTTCTGTTCATTAAATGTAATATACCTAACTACATTTAATTGTGAAAAAAATAAATAGTTATTACAAGCAATTTTTATAGTCTTCTTCACCGTTTTCAAAGAAAAGTGGCATGGTTGCTCGGATTACAAAGGGGTAATTATTCCTATTTTGAAATAGAGCAATCTCTTAATCTGTCTTCATTGGAGAGACGTATAACTGTGATGGACCTTATATGCATTTTCAAAATACTTAATGCTATAAGTGATGTCCCATCTCTGTGGCAATCAATTTCTTTTCATGTTCCCAACCGTGTCACCAGAACTCAAAATCTGCTATTTATAAAATCTTCTAAGAGCAACTTTGGTTTTTATGCCCCAATGTCCAGAATATGTAGATCAGTCAATTCATCACATGACTTGGAGTTCGTTGGGATAGATTTTCCGGCTTTTCGTAGATCTCTTCGCGACTAAACAATGTGGGATGAAGTTGGATTGGCATGGTTTAGCTCGAAGTCTTAGGTCTTTCGTTTTTATGCATATATTGTATAGAATTATTGTTTTGCCCTTGTTTGTCTTTGCTAAATAGTTTTATATTCTTTTTGTTCAGTTTCTTGCATTTATGTTTCTTCATGTAACTGTTGTAATTGGCTTAGGCCGTATATATAATAGATAAATAAATAAATAGCACTTCAGCCCTTATCGAGGCCTGGCCTCCATCATCTTACGCTTTCAACCCCTTCTGTCATCCGCTGCAACCTTCCAGTTAGATACTTCTAGTTGTTAGATTTTTATGTCATCTTCCAATCGTACATTTTCTCGATCTACTGATCATTCTTTTGGCTCTAGGGTGTCCATCAAAGTCTCTTTTAAAGATGCCTTATAGGCTTACTTACATAATTTACTAAAATTTAAATAATTTTATGCAGATTTTTAAGCATTTTTTAGAAAAAACATACCATATATATTTGATATTTTCAAGAGCAAAACTGGCTTTATTTAAAAAATATATTGCCACGAGAAGTCATCTTCTATGTTGATTTTCTTTTAACCTTAGGTACACTACTGTATTTTACTCAAGTTTAACATTATCATAAAAAAGACCCAATTTTTTTCCCTTTTAATATTTTTTCTACTAATCAATAGGGAAGGACCAAATGTCTTGATAGAGATTTTGACCCTCATTGGACATTCGTTGATTTTGCGCATTCATGCGAGTCTTCTGCTGAGTTTTACTCAATAGGATCCGTTTCAAAATGTTTGTAATTAAACGACCCGCCAGTGAAGCGCCTACCCTTCCTCCCCCTTGGCCACCAGTGTATAAGCAAATGAACGAACCTGCCTAGCGCTAAAAAAACAAGTATAGAGGTATCAATCATCTTGAAAAGCAAGTCACTGAGGTATATTTTTAATACATTAGAGCTTTTAATACATAACGGTTGAATTTTTTTTTTACAGAAGTGTTTTTTTATTTTTACTTTACCATCTAAAAAAATGTACTTGTTCGAAATCAATTTAGGGATTCTCCTAACTATGGTAACCTGATTAAAGAAGGTCTCCTAAGTGTTATTTTTTTCTATTATTTTTGTTTCAATTCTTTTTTTTCTTCTGTACTACGCTTTCGCTAGATTTTCTTTCATTTTGAGTTTTAAAATACTTATTTGGGGAACCATGATAAACAATTCAGTAGATAAATAACCTTGCACCTACTCGAATAACCATATGTTATCTTAAAGGGAGGAATTAATATGTATATTGTTTCATATCCTCGTTATATTATATTATACAAGGTGATTTTACACATCACCAAATCTGTCAAATCCAATTTTAACGTACATAAGGCATATCTCAGACACATTAAAGGCTTTAAAAATCTGAAGATAAAATTACTATTAGAATCATTATCAATTACACGGCTTATGACCTATCATTAGCTGATTTAAGTGGCCACTTGACACACAGTGTAACATTCACCATTTTGCCCATATTTGAACATCCACACTTCTTAAAATTTTAGTGAAATTAAAGAGCTGAAACTTTTATTGTTTTTAAGAGATTCATCTGATTGAATTATTACACGTTATTCAAAATATTGTATTAAATTAAGGTCCTATGGGATCACTTGATTTTTTTCAAACCGGACACAAATTCTGTTAACGCCTAATTTTTATTATTTTCGTGTTTGTTTGAAAGGAATAAAAAATAACATGTTTGTTATGAAACCGAACGAATTTTTTATGCAACTCGCTTCTCGTACTCCTAAAGGAAAAATTCTGAAAAAGTAAATCGATCGGAGATTAGTCAGTCTCGTAGGCTTTCGTCAGCGCGGTTGGCCACTGTACATGACGTTTTGGTCTTCATTCTCATCAAAATCGAGAGGAAATGTTGATCTTACTTGTAATTTTCATTACAATATTTCATAATCATAAAACCAATTAACTTTTTCATATGGGAGTTTCAGTAATATTGATAATGCTTTTTATGTACAAGATTTAAATTTCACTTTTCACTTTTCAGTTTCCTAGCTATCGATATCTGAGTAGTGCTGAGAAAGAAGGAAATTTCGTCTCAATACCATTATAGGAACTAGGAACGAACTCTGGGTTTGCCAATTGAATAAAAAATTAGAAAAATTAATTCTAGAGATGTCAAGACTGTAATTCATGTATTTATTCATATCGACACAGCATTACTTACCACCCTGTCTTAATTAAAATTACAAATGATCGCTGATATTAGAGTACCAAATCAGTTTCTAATGCCCAATAATTGTAAGCCTCTAACATACGATATTTACGGTTACAAAAATTGGTTTGTTTTAGTAATTTGAGAAGGAACCTTCACATCTAATGATTTCACGTAAAATTCCAAAACTTTGTGTGGAAAATGTCAACGCAATTAACAGTAAATAATATCAAAATATAAGGGTTGTATTCCAGTATTGAATTATCCAACCGTGTGATTATCCAAACTAAATTAAATTACTCACTACAATATGCTGGTAAATCAGAGTAATTCACCCTAATTTCATACTAGCAACACGTGACCCGCCATAGTAACATATTCAATTGATAACTTAGCCTAAACGTTCCCCTACCCTTATGAGGCATATACGGTACACTGTTGGTTGAATTAACAGATACAGATATTCATATTTGCATCGAACTGTAAACTTAAAACATCCACTTGAAAAGTGCTCACATATTTGAAGTTATTAACCACTTTTTTTTTTAAATAAAATTTCGAGGTATCATTTATATTTTTTTTAAGTAGGTATCTTACTAAGTATTATAAATTGTTGTGTGGCTATGTTGTCCCATATAATACATGACTTGATATATCTCTCTTATCTTTTAAAAAAAAATAAATTGTATGTTATTTAACAGGCCTAAACTATGTAAAAAGAGTGTTTAACGATATGGGTACAATATGTGTTTTAAAATACACACCTACCAGTTTTTCGAAATATCTCTTCTTTTTCTAATTGTAACACGGCGTTATAACACCGTTTGCAGAAGAATTTTTTAGCGTAGTTTTTTAAGAGTTAAATGCATTTTATGGTCAGTACTATAATTTTATTTCATTTTAAATATAAGATTAATAAAATATTAACCGTAAAGAAATTAAAAATCGATTTTACTAAAAGTAAATGCTTGCATTCTCGTGACTTATCTTCTCGAATATTTTAATTATAAGGTCATTTTCTTTTAGTCATAAATAACCGTGTTAAAAACGTAGAGAATGTTGCCATAGAGCGGGATTTAAACCTCAAGCCTCTCGATCTGAAGTCCACAGCACTGTCAGAGTTCACATTGTGACAGCATTATGCAACAGACAAGTATTTATTATCAACAAATTTTTAATATTTACTAATTAAATGAGTTCAGAACAAAATTAATATGCTTTATAAATTGGTAAAAAATGCATAGAAGGTGAGACCAAATAAGGAGTTTCAGAAGAAACAGGAAAAAGATACAGAATAATTCATTGAGTATGTTAAAATTACTGTAGAAATGTTCTGAATCAACCTCTTTTTTGAGGTACCTGTTTATTTAATCTCGTACTTGTAAGATTATTTTCAAAATGGACTATTTCCAAATTTCAACCTTTTCAGGAATACGTAGTTTTTAGTTAAGACTGTTTCTAAGAACGTATGGTGGGTGTTTTTATTGCTCGAAAAAAAAATAACCCGGTCCACCAAATACACATACATATAATACCTACTAAAAGTCAGCAGTTTTTGATACAAAAAATACTTTGAAATGTTTTGAAAAATAACTGATTTTTCAGCAACAAAATCACTCACAATAGGCAAATATTACATAATACGAATACCGATAAAAATGTAATGTAATGTTTTTCAAAAATTTAAATGGTTACAAACAGAACTTAAAATTAACACGAATCGTGACGTGTAAGGGGCGTGGCCAATACAATGACCGTTTTCGCGGGAATTCAAAAAAAAAAATTCAAGATAGGTACTAATAAGTAGTAGAAAATTGTTTTTTTTACTCGACAGTATTTCATAGACCCCTATTACTTTAAAATTGTTTTAAAAAAAGTGTTTTTTCTTTATTAACGAGTTTTGGTAAAAAAAATTAAATGTGTCAACAATGTCTGTATCCTAAAATCTAAATGATGTGATTCGAAACTCGATTTCCTATATTTTTGAAATAATCAACTTTGAAAAAGTCCCCGACAATTTTGAAATCTTAAAATTTAACCACCGGTGTAGGCATTGATCTCGTATGCCGACCCCGATAGATAGGTACTGGGTCCTAGGTAATATATACGAGATTCTAGCATACAGCGGCTATGTGTTATGTACACTGATGTACATAGCAGTAGCATGTAGTGATTAGTGTTTAGAGGTCCAAGGTCACGGGAGCAAACTGACAGGCTAATGAGAGATGAAAGGGAAACCTGACATTGGAGATCAAACACATTGTACATACCTGTGCATCACATGTATAGGTTGAGGGTAGTACAGTTGGGACGTCATAGAATATCATATTTCTTTTTTTCGTTTGTTTCCAAATTCTTAAGTTATTAAGATCATGATGACACAAGTCCCAATTTTTTTGGACTAAACACTTGTGTTGAGTTAAGGTGAATAGAGTACTCTTGTCTTTAAAATATAGCTTGGTAAAAATGACAGCTGCCAAAGTAATGTGACTGATCACAGATTATGCACCAATCAAAACGATTTTATCAGTTTTTTCAGGCAATCATGAAACTCTGTTTCAGAAAATTGAAATAAAAACGCAAAACAAACCTAGTATTGTGTGTTTAAGACAATTATTTACCAAAAAATAAGACATTTTGTACTTTTTTCATGAATACCAACAAATATTTTTTCTTTTGTTCGATCAATTTGTCCCATCTCTAACGTTTTTGCAAAAATGACGTAACCTTGTAAGAACGTCGTTCATAATTAGGTTTATTTTAGATTTTTTTTGTTTTAAAGCTGATTTTATTTAACTATGTTGATTTATATGTCAAGCATTGTAAAATAAATTAACATGCCAGATACGAAGGATTTTTTGTGTGTCAATAAAAATCACTCCCTAGACGTTACTACACGTTATATCGCCACTTTTGCTGACAACTGTCATTTTAATCAAGCTTTACTTAAAGGACTATAGTAAAGCATAACATTATTTAATAAATAATATGTTTGAGGCACGTTACCATACACGTAACGTAATAAGACATTTTTTAAGTTATTTAGATCATGATAACACAAGTCCCAATTTTGTTGGACAAAACACTTTTGTTGAGTTAGGACGAATAAAGTACGAGTATAAAAAACTTTTTTATTTAATAACATGATTGAGGCACGTTATCATACACATAACATAATTAAAACACAATATATTTGATTTACATGAAATAATCGCTTTACAAATTCAAATAATTTACATGAATGACAACATTTATGGCCTTCTCTTAAAACCAAAACCATGTAACCTAACTGTGGATAACATACCCACATATCAGGTCCGAAACTTCAGATGTTTAAGAACAGGCAACTTTGTTGGAGAATCAGCTCTGTGTGAGGAGACAACTATTACCAAGCAGATGTAATACGATTGACTGCCTCATATTCTGCGGATGCCTTCTGAGAACCTAAACCAGGCCTGCCTATTTTTCAAGATATCAGTCTCTAGGCATCCTGGACGTTTTTTGCTGACTGGTTGTCGGCAGTTCATGTCAGAACTACCTAACGTGAACCTGACTTAAGTGGATGCACAGATGCACAGGCAGCCGTTAGAAATGCCAGGAAGGTCTTCATGGGCAACATATGCTCCGACTAGGTAGCGGACACGGTATGATGATGATAATTCCTAAATATATTAATATATATTACACCGATATTACGTATGTCGGTCATTTATTACACGGATGTGACGTGATCAGTCTTATGATTTATTTGCAAAATCAGTTACTACGATATGTAGAATCGAGAGTATCCTAAAAGCCCTATACTCGTAGCTGTTACTATAGTCCTAGGGGACTCTGTCAGCAGCGCATAGAGAAAAAAATACTTAATTATTCCTAAGGAAAAGAGACTCTATGCTAGTTAATGGGGGGGTAAAAAGAGGGTTGGACAAAAGTCAACACGTCATCCCCGCCCTTCGGATCCTCTTAATTGTATTGTTCTTTGCAAGTAACTCAAAATAATCCTGAATTTATAAAATATTCTAACGATAAACCGTACTTCGAATAAATATTTCATATCGACCATGTCAAGAATTGAACTCGGGATCTCAAGCATATAAGTCGATGTGCCTACCACAGCCCCTTCTAGGCGGACATATCTCCACACGGTTTACGTTTTCAGGATTATTATCTAAGAATTGTCAACGAGTCGAAAATGCTCGTTCAGGGTTCTGGATCTGTTTGACACACAGCACTATTTTCTTCATCCATCCAGGCAGAGAAAAAAATGCATTGAATATTTCATACAAATAAAAGACTAGTGATACTTATTAATGGATTTAATCATCCAAATCATTTTTTCCTATTGACGTTTGTTGCAACGGAGAGAAAATACATTTTAGAGAGGAAAGTATTGAAATGTAGGCATTTACAGGGCTTACGACCCGTCGAACTTATTTAATTGGTTTTCGATAAGCCGTTTAGCAATCATCGTTTGGTGTAAGAGCTGAAACCTTATTTAATATCGACAACTCCCTAGATAGGGGAATCCAGGCTTATCTATAAATATTTAGATATATTTAAATATCAATGAGTTTTGTTTTTGTTGAGTTTCAATACAATATATTTAATATAAAAATAAATTGTTTAAAGTCTATACTTTATGAAAGGATTTATAAATGAAACTAACAATACCAAAATGTTTATATCTTTCTTGCCACGGGTTTGCGCAGTGTTGCCAATTCAATTATTTAATGTATTTGGGTGAAGCATTAAATAAATTAAAGATTTTTCCAAATTCATGTGTGGAGCCCCTCGCGTCGTCTGCGTTGCGATTTTTGAGTCTGATGATGACAAATTTAATCTTCGGCGCATGCGCACAGGAGGTGTCATTTCGGAGGATAGGGGCGATCAATGTCGTAGGCTTAGCGAGAGAAAAACGCGAAGGGATGGGAGTTTCGTTATCACCGGGGGACGTAGTATAGTTACTACTTTACTTCCCTTCGGGCCTTGGGCGGTTATCTCCATGGCCCATGTGTACAAAAGGGTACACTTGGGATTATATTGCTTTGAACATCTAATTACTCTCGTTTGCTGATTGGACATAAAGAGGCATTAAAGTTTACGTTTATACAAATATGAAGAACGCTACCCGGCAGTTAATAAAGTACAGCGGGCTTAAAAAAGAGACTGCCGACTTGTGGAGCGTCGTCTCTGTCGCACGAGTCCGAAATCTACAACATGCATGAATGACAAAGGCACGAGTCCGAAATCTACAACATGCGTGAATGACAAAGGCGACGCTCTACAAAGTCGAAGTTAGCTGATTGGCAGTCTCTTTCTTAAGCTCGATGTACTTTGTTTAATGCCGAATCTGTGTACTATTTGCGTACCTCAAATGTTTTGAGTCCAAATATTTGCAGAAAGAGTGGATTTCATTCCCTAGAGAGTAACTAAGATCAAATTTATTGCAACAGAGAGGGACAACATTTTCGAAAGGGCAATATGGAAGTCTATGCATTTACCGTGCTTATGGCCTTTCATTGTCTGGTTTATAATGCCACTTTAAACACTGTGTAACATTCACCAGTTTGTGTATGTTAAATCGTGCATATTTTTTTTATTTTTGTTAAGTTTAAGACCTAGCTAAGAAGTCAAAGTATTTAAAATTATTTATCGCCTAAAATCTTATCAGGATGTTTTACAATATAAATAAAAAATTCAGCCAGATGTATCTCATTCACATCAATAAAGGTTTCAAATCTTTTACTTCACAAACATCAACAAGTACATTCTACATACCCGGAACCGTTTTAAAGACCGTTGTTCTTCCTATTGGTTTTACCCATACAAGAAAACGATTTTTCTTTTTGCAATAAACGAATTACTCTTTTAAAATATTCAATTTCAAATTTCGTGATAAATGAATATATATTTTTTTTTATTATTTCAAAATTTTACAGATGTACAATACATACACTCCCATTAGTTAGCAAACTCATTCTGGGACAGTTACAATATTAATAAGATTATCAGATCTAAAGATTTATGGTTATACATAATTAAAAACAAAAATGGACGAATCTCGGAGACTTTTTTAAAAACAAATTAAAGTGTTTTTTTTTTTTAAAGAGAAATACTTTTTTTTTATTATTAACTCAAATATTTCAGTTTCAGACCATTTCCTAAAAGTCGTAAATAATTTGTGCTGGAAAAATGAAAATCGAGTTGTGGTAAAGTGGGATTTGAACGTGGGACCTTTTGTCCGTGAGTCCACAATATTACCACGGGACCACAACCCGGTTAAGATATTATTTAACATGTGCTTACATAAGTCAAGGGTTATTTAGAAATAGTTAAAGGAAAATACTTTTTGATGTAATATTGCAAACACGAATGGTAGCAAAAACTGTATTTATGTGTAGCAGAGTAGCCTTTCTCCATTACAGTAATTTTAATAATTTAACCACGTCCAATTAAATTTTAATTATTTATATTTTTAAATTTCCTTACAATGACGCCCTTCATATAAGTCACCAAAAGTCAAAAAAAGATGAATGAGTTGAGGAAGTGTGGATGTTTAAACACAGGCAGAATGGTAAATGTTTCACAATGTGCAATGTGGCCACTCAAACCAGCCTAGGACAAGATATTCCCTTTTTGGAAATGCTTTCCTTCCTTTTGCAATGAATATAAATATTTTTAACTTCGTTCAATTTTAATTTACTATTGTGGTAAATTTACATATGGCAGATGATTGATGGCTATCGACATATTTACATATTATTCCACTTACTAGATGCAAACTGTTTTTAGCAAGGGCACGTACTATTATCGAACATGTTATTTATTATAGAAATAAAAGACGAGTAATATAGTACTTAAATCCACTGCGTTTCTCCTAAGGCAACTATATAGTAATGCTTTTCTCTACAATGACTGATGCAGCTAATTTCCGTCGTCATCACTTAATTACCTTAAAGAAAAGTTGTGCAGAGAAGCACCCTTAGTTAAAGTGACTCCCAGAACCGAAGAATATACAGCCTGAAAACAAGAAGAGCCGACCCCAACAGCCTACCTTGGCAATGAGTTGGGACTACCAGGGAGAAAGAACTATGAGAAGTTACCTACAAACGTTTACATGATATAAATTATGGATATCAATCTTTATGTGTTTTAAACTAATACTGGCATTTGACGGCAGTTCACATGATCTGCATTTCTATTTAACAAAATTTGATATAAAGGTTCTACTTTCCAAGATCATTGATCAATAAAAAAATGCATATAAGAGATAAAGGATAGATGTCAGTTTAATGCTGAAAATAAAACGATAATTTAATGTAAATAAACACGATTTTAGATTATATACAGCCACAAAAGCTATTCTCACTAAGCAAGTTCCTTAAATCAAGTTTATTTGAATGTCAAGGATGTTTGAAAACTTAAAAAACGTTTTACCTAAAAACGTTATGTTTTGTCATTAATCCTTTATTATCTTGTACCTTTTATCAGTTATTTCAATGTCCATTTTTCTGTATACAAAGCCACAATTACCAGAATGCAGAAAGTTGGAATATCCCTAACATATTGTTTTTGAAAGTAGTTATTATGAGTATTTTTTCTTAGACTTCGCAAGAATGGAGATTGGACGCAATAAAATAATTAATCTGAATCAACTATCAATCTTCACAATACAAGATAATAAATTGCGATTTTGCGCCTTGTATATGACATGCTACTAACCGTATACCGAAAAAAAAGGTAGCTTGATTCACTAATTTGGCGTGCCCAATTGCCCAATTGCCGATTTGTATCACGCGTCTTTTATTTCCACAATACATAACAATGCACTTCCACCAAGAATTTTTACTACCAAACCTGAACATGTTATTTACAGAAAAGTTTTAAAAAATATGTTTTAGGCTCCCCGAAATTAAAACATGTTTTTTCCCTTTCGCATAACTAGTGAAACATTTGATTGTATGACGAAATTGATTTTTAAAACATTAAAAATACATTTTTTCAAATCTGTATTTTTCTGTCTGTGTCTGGTTAGTAATATTGTTCTGAGTGTAAAAAAAATCAGTCTCAGACAAACGTTTCTGACTCGATGACTACTCTCGGGTAAAAATCCTGGAAAAGGAAATCAAGTAGGGATAAGTCCGCCTCGTCGTGCATTGGTTGGCGCGTTCAATTTTAAATGTCATTTGACAATGTCTTTTGACTGGCACCTGAAGCGTAAGATTGATCATCATACCTTCGTGTAACAGATGGATAATATACGCTGCATTTAGTAACCGGTACAATGCTTTATGCATTATGGGTGCGAATAGTAACGTGATGATGATGATAATGACATCATAACTCCCATATGAACAAAAAAAATACCACCATGCTGATTTCCAAAAAGGATTGATTGGCGGCCGCGTGGTGTAGGTCAAGACACTTGACTCACAAACGGAAGATTCCGGGTTCAATTCTCGGTGAGAGCATACAAAAATAATGTGAAAACTCAAGCCTGGGTGATCTGTGCTGTAATTCACAACTGTAATTGGGCCTTCTGGCCTGTTGTGGTGCAAAAAAAGGCCGTGCAGAATAAACATAAAAAACACAGTTTTATTTCTTTCTACGTACACTACACGTACATCTTGACCGGAATCGAACCCACATGTCTTTACTATGAAATATTTTTGTTCTAAAACTTTTAGCACGGTTTTAGGACGCTTCACCTTATTTCCATTTTCCCAATAACTAAGCACCTACGTACTGTATAGTACATTCATAGTAAACGTCAAATATAATGACTTTACGATATTGCTGGAATTCAATCTCCGTCCGCCCATCTAGCGGTTTATCGAGCAGTGGCGAATCAGCTACCTTATTAGTTATATAAATTATTACCAATTGTATACAATTTAATTTGCGTGCTAATTTTTACTTTTTATAAAATACAAAACATAAAAATTAATGTTTTCTCTCTGGGGTAACTCGAACAGAGAACAGTGAACGGTGTACTTTTTTCTTCTTTTTACAAATAAGAATACGCATAGAATACTTTATGTACAAGGCAGAAAAAATGTGAAATGTCATAATAAGATTTTTCACTGAAATTATGTAAACGAATAAGCATAAAAAATAGTAAATACATCCAGTTGAAGTTTTTCACAAATGTAATTGCAGAACACTTACACGCCAAGGAGAAAATATTAAGTATTGTGTAAACAAAAAATAATAATAACGCAATTGGAAGATGAGGAAAAGTTAAAAAAAAGATGAGGAAATTAAGTGGAGTAGAGGAAGTAAGATTTTTATAATATAATTGACCAATTCAAAATTTACTTCTGATAAATAACTAATTCATTTGTTGTAATGTAGCAGATTGTTTGGTGTCGAGAATCTTATGATTTGATTGGTGTGTAGTGTATTATTGTTGGGGTTATGTGTCTCGTTCGATTGTTGCATACTTACGGATTAATTAGGTCTTTAATGTGTAAATGCGAATTGTTTTAGCGTACAATTATTTTATTATCATCATTTTCATTTCGTGTCTGTTGCCTAGTTGTGGCATATGGCGTCTACAAACAGGTTCCAGGCTTCTCTGCCGGCTATTCTGTGGAACTTCCCGAGTTAGGTTTACGCCCGTAGTCCTCACATGAACTGCCAACAAACAGTCAGCAGTGGACTTCCCATTCGTTGGAAACCTGAGGCCTTGTAAAGCAGGCAAACGTGGTCAAGGCTCTTGGGAAGCATCCGCAATGGGTATATTGCCCAGCCAACATGATAACATTTCTCACGGTAATATTTATGTCATGAACGGAAAATAATATGTTCTCTTTACGTAACGTATTTCAATTATGACTAAAAAATAGCACAAGGAAAATATGCCTTTTGTAAGAAGTTTTGTTTTTTTAAAGTATTTTTTACTATCACAAAAATTCCATTCATTAAGAATTCATAAATATAATTCGGTCGTATATTTTGTCTGGTTAGCAAAATCATTTAGTGCTCTTTAACGTTGATTTTTAATTTGACTCAAATTTTTTATGCAAGTAGACAGGTTCGTTATTTTAGGTTTTAACGCTATTTTGTTCATTCATAATTTTCATGTGCTATTGCAGTTATTATTATTATTTTTTATTGTTTATTTTTTCTAATTTTTATATATAGGTACTTACATGTTATCATTTTATATCTAATTTGTTACTAGATATCGATTTGATAGTAACTACCAGAAAAGGTATATACATACACTTAATACAAAGCTAGCACAACGTAAAAGTTTGTTAGTACCGAGGTTTGAAAACAAGTATGGCCAAAGAACACTTTATTATACAATTTCTAAAATTTTCAATGTGGTTCCTAAGCAGATATTAAATGAAAATGCTTACAAAACTTTAAAAAAATAAATAATAAAAAGTGTTTAAAAATACGTATGCTTTTAGTTCTTAACAATATGTATATTACTTTTTAAATTTATGTAATTTCTCTAACGTTTTTCTTTTTAAAGGAAAAATAAGAAAAGGTTTAGTGGGTTTCATTTTTTTTTTAAATATTTTATGTTCGTGTGTTAACCTATTTAAATAAAAATAAATACAAAAAAAAAAACGTTTTTACCTCTCTAATGAAAAAAAATGCTCGTGTTTAGAGAATGATTTGCCAATTAATAGAGCAATTTCTGTGTTTTACGATTCTTATTAAAATTTCAACACATCCAGAACAATAATGGTGATAATCCTAGGCTAAATGCATAGCTAAAATAAAATAATTATATTTTTTTATTTATCAAGTTCGTTTGGTAATGCTAAAAGTTCACTCTGGTTTCACGATTCTAATACTTATTATTGAATCAATACTAAAAAGGATCTAGCGCCGATCCTGTTTCTGCCTACAGTTCGATCACAGAATAGATGGCATTGAGTCATATATTGGCAGGAACCTAAAAATTCAAAAGCAAAAAAGCTTTATTAATCTGTCTCGTAGCTTGGAATATGTCCGAGATAAATGTTTAATTCCACATACAGTTGAACTTTATTGTTGCATCATATTTTTTTTGGTTATAACATTGCCAGCGAATTTAGTTTTTACGATTATTTTTTTTGGAACAGAGAGGGAAAATGTTTTTGAGAGGGAAATTTAGAAGACAAGTCATTTACAGCGCTTGTCACCTGTTATTGACTGGTTTAAGTGGCTACTTTGCACACTGAGTAATATTCACCATTTTGCCTTTATCGTTTTGAACATCGTAAGTTCAACATAAAGTCCACATTTGGGACACACAACTACTTATCGAATCGATCTCGATTTTTTTCACGATATCAAAATATTGTTTTACACCCCCGATTTGTGACAGTTATGTTATTATCGTTTTAAAAGTGTATTGTGGGATTTGCCTGATAGGATAATTAAGTAATTAGTGTCCTGAGGAAAAGACATGTACTTTTTGAAACACGTAGTCATAGAAAAATCAATAAGTGGTTATATGTATTCAATATTTACTCATATTTATTGAATATTTACTATCGAAAAAAATGCGACTTATCACAGATATAAATAAGTAATAGAATGTATTTATTGAAACATTTTGTCCCTGTTAATACTTAACTAATTATTTATTTATCTCTCTCTGAATCAATTATACGATACGCTATAACTTCCTGGGGGTTATCAAGTGAACTTAATATTAATTTTATTCAAACTTTGCAAAATTCAATGATCAAATTTCTACTACATAAAGATGTATACCACCAGAGACACAATACTTCAATATCATTGATGTATAAATCTGTAAATAAATTATCGGTTAGGGCTCTACTTTGGTAAAAATTAATTTGTCAGCATGCGTCGCACTCCGAGTATAAACACAAGTTGGTACATGATTACAACACCAGGTTTACGTATGGAAGGGCTAGCTGTTCCTAGATATTGCAATCCAAATGGCAAAAGGACACTGCAATACAGTATACCTAAAATATTAAACATGTTACCGAACAATATTAAAAATACTGAGTTAAATACAGGAGTGAGACGTTTGCTCAAATTATGGTTAATAGAAAAAAAAAATTGTATTGGTGACAGTTTTTAATTTTTGATAATGTAATATGTAATGTTTTTCAAGTAAAATTATTACTAATGTTGGTTAAGTGTGAATAATCGCTGCAATTTATAAGAACCTGTTGACGAGTTGTATGTATGCAACTCAGCAGGACTTTAATAGAAGACTGTTTTGTAAATATTTTTGAAAAATAAATAAAAAAGAATGTAAAAAAGAACATCACGTTCAAATACAGATACATAATATTCAGCGCACATTCTTACAGTACCAAACAGACAGATATTTATCACACCCCATTTATTTTTGCACATCTGACCGGTTTTATAAATTGATACCGGCTCAGTTTAGATAAGGGATGATACAAGCGCATGCACCGGGCACCTTCCCATCAGATTGGAATTACTAGAACAGGAATAAAAATTCATTTGCCAACTAGACCTTTACGTTTTTCAATTTTGTTTTTAAAACAAATCATGTATCTCATGCCGGAGACACTTTATAATATTTTTATTTTTTTTACTAATGAGAATACTGATAGAAAACGAAATTTACATATTTTGACGATGTTTTTTTGTTAAATACATTATATATTCAATAACTACATTCTAATACCATTCAAAATGATAAATCAATCCTTATACCAGTCACACGCACGCACATGTCTAATATTAACTAAAAAAAATAATTAAGCGGGAATATTGTGTACCTACCTTAAAACGAAACAATTCAGACTAAAATGGACACCAAGTCATTGGAACGATACTCACCATCCCTCGGTAACTGCACATATGTGCATCTACCATCTTCCAGGAATCAGCGAGCAGCCTGTTAGGCACATGTCCGGCAATAACTATGATACCTACAATCCACAAAAGCTACACTTCCGATATTTTTCTTTATTTCGTTAAGCATAATATTGAAACAGTGCTTTATTTATAATTGTTTTATTGTTTCCTTTTTAGCATGCACACTTGACAAATTATTTACTATGCTCAACGTTTTTTTTTGTAATTTACACTAAACTTCGTTGTCAAATTTAAACATAAAGTTAATGGGGACTAGATTACTTACCGTCCATGCGCTCTGTAGCTGCAAGACTTGCTGTAATCTAGTTTTTATCTGTTATAGTTTAAATAGATCATAATTGGAAACGAGGAACAATAATTACAATCGTCCATGTGCTCTGCAGCTACAAGACGTGCTGGGATGTTTATTTATTGTAAAGCGCTCTTCAGGTGATTTTAACAAAAATGGCGCTTTATGAATTATCCAACCATAAAAATAATAATAATATACAAGAAAATAGACGCCGCTAGAATTTTCATACTTTTAATATCCATAGTGGACCAACACCCGTGGGAATGTAATATTGAAACCAAGCATATACAGATACTCGAAAAATGCCATACGTGAATATGGAAGTCAACTATCTATAAACTGAATAGATAATGGGTCAAATGAGGAAAGTAATTTCATAATCTCTGTAAATCCTTAGACTTCCGTACTCTTTACAGTTTCATCTCTATTAAAAAAATATCTAAAGCATCCTTTATTGTATTATTTGACCAACTAGGAAGACATAAAAGAGTTTGAAATACTCCAAAACAGAACAACAAAAGTTATCCAGAAGACTAGAAAAATATTTAACAGAGATTTTTCTATATTTTTTTTTATATTTCTTATCAAATAAATAAACTAAACAATGTAGATATATCAATATGAGAATTGTGAGTAGATAAGTTAAGAGTAAGTAAGGATATTTGAACGAAACAAAACCACAGTGTCTGCTCGGAGAGTTAACTCGGGTGATTTATTATTGTTCGCCCTCCGTTTTTCATTTCATTCATCGCAGAATATTTTGCTTTTTCGTTTTTCTTCGACGCTTCTCCCAGTTGTTCAACTTTCCAATACGTGTGCATATGTAGAAAGCAATTACTATCTCATGGAGTATCATGGAGTGGTACAAACGATTTTTTCGCAACCGTATTTTAAAACATTCTGTTTATAATCGAAGATCCTCGGTCGAAATACAGAGCAATTTGCGATAAAAAAAAACTCGAAAACGTTTAAATACAAATTTTCAAAAAAGCAATTAATACATTTTTTAAAATAAGATAACCCAACGGTGCATATGGCACTGCGTTGGTACTCCAATTGTCTACCTTGATCTGTTTTGACACCAATATTATTGAGCTAAGGACCTCAAACATGACAAGCTAACACGCCAACCTTTGTACTACGAGCAGGTTTTATCTCTTCTATTTCCGTTTTCAGGATTTTTACCGGATAGTAGTCATTGAGTAAAAAACACTCTTCCATGATTTTGCTTCTTTTTCACATTCAAAACTGTATTCGCTGTTTATAAAAACTAACTAAACTATTTACTTGTTTAGTCATACAATTTATCGTCAAACTATTTTAAATCCTAGCATGTGAAATAATTCAGTCAGATGAATCTCTTCACAACAATAAAGGTTTCAGCTCTTTAACTTCACTCAAATCAACAAATGGAAGAATTGAAGAAATATGGATGTTCAAACATAGGCAAAATGGTGAATGTTACACAGTGTGTAAAGTGGCCACTTAAACCAGCAAATGACAGGTCATAAGCCCTGTAAATGCCTTGACTTCCATATTTCCTTATTTAAGGTATTCTCCATCCCTGTTGTAATTTGTTGATCTCAATGACTCCCGAGGGAGTGAAATCCAGTCTTTTGTCTACGAACACTTGGACAAACTGAAATATTGTATTTTAAATCCTTTCTTTAGGATCCCATTTTTATTTTTAAAAATCTTAATAGACTTATACTGTCTAATGCAATCAGGGTGAAATTGGAAAAATAATTGAACTTCAAATTAAAATATCACGTATTTAAATCTTTTATTTTCTTTAATTCTTGACAAAACTATGTGAAATATAATTTAAAATTTACCTAACGAGATTT
The DNA here is from genome assembly GCF_059751315.1 of Micrasema longulum. Classification (NCBI taxonomy): domain Eukaryota; kingdom Metazoa; phylum Arthropoda; class Insecta; order Trichoptera; family Brachycentridae; genus Micrasema; species Micrasema longulum. The sequence continues at coordinate 101,218 of NW_028277596.1, read as the reverse complement.
TCAGTTGCTATTTGTAAATTATAAGTATATTTGTTTTTTATCTTAATGCGTATGATTGGAGACCAAATGTTTCTTTAAAATTTAATTAGCCTTTTCCAATCACTTATTTACGCTTTGAAATATTACATATAATTTAATTTAGTTCATTATCCGTTGACTTAGTTAAAAATACCAGACCGGCATGTAAATTCTAAACTTGAAAATTCCGAAAAATATCTCGCCATGATAATCTGGCTCCCTCTTCCGAAGAAAATGGCGTCTGTTCGTTGTGAAAATTCCTCTGCGTGAGTACCCTTTTCCCAACCCTTCCAGGTGATTTACCTAAGCCTCAAATTGATAGTTCCACCCTTCTTATTTGCGGGTTTAGCATCATTAATAACATTAAGGGTAGCGCACATACCCGCTGGGAACTGGCGTTTAAAAATGGCTGGTAATATTTCTCTCTTTTTCTAGAACGGCGCACTATGTATACAAAACCGAGCTGGCTTAATGAATTTTACCTCAATATATCTTCTCACCAACCTTCTATGATACTTACATTTTTCATTGTAATGGGAGGACGCCAAATCTTTGAATAGAAGCTGAGTGCACATAAAACAAATATATGAAATTTGGAACAGGCATTTTTCTAGTGCCAATTCTAGCGTTTAAAACGCACAAATAAATTTTAAATTAATTCAATTTCAAGTAGTCAGACGCGTTTAATAAAATTAAAATACTAAAGATAATTTTTAAAACAATTGCACAGAATTAGCATTTTATGCAAAGAGAGGAATAAAAAGAAGTCCATATTATATTACAACGAAAAGTTGAAGCATACCGCAAGGTAGAAGACATATTTTCTGACATAAAAATTTAAGAGATGAGTTTCAATGTATCTTCAAATTTTTATTTAAATTAATGTAGAACAAAAATTGCTATCATGGTAATTAATCTCCACAGTAGAATGGCATCATAAGAAAATACTGAAAAAATCAGTACCCACTTGTCTACTACATTACTAACAATGACCGTTTTCACTTTTATTTTCAATTAAATATTTCCACTCGCGAGATTTAATAAAATACCTAATTTTTTGCAATTTTCTCTAATCTGACATAACTTTGAAATGGGACTCTGTTGTGATAGAGCGGAGTTCTACCGGTGAACCTACAATTCTACGTCTTTTGTTTTTTAAGGAATGACAGGCTAAGCTTCTATTTAAGAGGCTTGTCAGGTGGGAAAAAGGATATGGACGGAAGTTCTGAAAAATACACCACAACACTCACCACTTGAGAAAAAACATTTTTTTGAATTTTTGGCCGTCTAACCAACCGGGCCACTGCATTTGTCTCAGTCAGTTAAATAAGGAAGATTAGTGGTAAAAAAAATCAGTAGTTTATTTTTAGTTTAACTAGTCCAGATTAAAAATTCAGTGCTATAGGAAATTGGATATAAAAATATTTTCTTACACGCTGTAAAACTAAGACCATTTAATTGTAATGCGAAGTTTCTCGAAAATGCATGAAAAAATTAATAAAATTTGTTTTGATAAAAACAAAATGCTTTGAACTACGTCGCAGGTGAATTAATTAATGCGTTGTTATATGTCGTGATAGATTTTCAGTTTTCTGGTAGTAATTTTTTCAACGTTTAGTATATTTTTAAAGCCACATATTCTACTTTTAAATAGCAATACAACTCGCCGGCGACAACTTGTGACGTCACGGGCGGAATAATGTAAAAATTACAAAACTTTAAAAACATCATAGCAATATACACATGATACATAAAATCACACACATATCATGTAACAATATTTGAAAAAAGAAATGGTTTAGTTTGACAGTCTTAAAATAAACTATTGATTTTATTTTACCACTAAACTTCCTTATTCAACTGACTGAGACAAATGCAGTGGCCCGGTTGGTTAGGTTAGGTTAGGTTAGGTTAGGAAAAAATTACTACCAGAAAACTGAAAATCTATCACGACATATAACAACGCATTAATTAATTCACCTGCGACGTAGTTCAAAGCATTTCGTTTTTCTCAAAACAATTTTTATTAATTTTTTCATGCATTTTCGAGAAACTTCGCATCACAATTAAACGGTCTTAATTTTCCAGCGTGTAAGAAAATATTTTTATATCCAATTTCCTATAGCACTGAATTTTTAAACTGGACTAGTTAAACTTTATTAATTTATTTTCCTTTCTTCCTCTTTCTAGGCTGTGGCTGCCTCCTTGGGATGGGGCTCTTCGAAGGTTCCCCCATAGAAAGGCCCCGATATACAGGGGCAAAGCCCCATCCATCACTGCCCCCTAACCGCAACTGCTCCCGCAAGAAGGGTGACTAGATGAAACAATCTGAATCGAGACAGCCATTTTGATCCGTAATACGAGCAAATTATATCTAGAAACATAAGTATAACAAATATCATTAAATAATAATATTAAGGGGTTTAAAATATTATTGTACGAAAAACTTATAAATGTTTGAGGTACAAAATATTAAATTTCATAACAGGTCAGTTTCATTATTTTCATTCGACGTTGATTTGATAGTCATTTTTGATTAAAATTTAACTCAACACGTTGAAGATCAAACAAATGGAAAAATTGTTAGATTAGCAAATGTTACACAGTGTGTAAAGTGGCCACTGAAACCAGCCAACGACAGATAATAGACAAATGTCTAAACATTAACATTCCCGTTACTAATATGCTCTGCATTTCTGTTGTAATTCATTAGTATTAATTACTCCCCAGTGGGTTAAATCCATTTTATGTCTACAAAAACTCAGACAAACTCATTAAAGTGTTGAAAAAATATTGTTTTATTTATTCACTTACGAATAAACGATTAACTAATCGTTCACAGTCTATTCTAAAACGTTACAATAATTTTTATACAATTGTAACCCCAAATAAAAAAAAACCATTAATATCTTTCAGATGTGTACATAATAAGTTGAAAGTTGTTTAAATAAATGGAATTAATATGTTTTTCAATCGATTTCTTTTTTTACTCAAGTCAAAAGATAATAATCACTACCATATTTTATTTAAACTTTGCCGCTACACATAATCTAAATTTTGTGATTTTTCAATGAAATTTTATAAAACCATTAAAACATTAGGTTTTATACAGGTAGTCAATATATAATGTAATGTAATGCATTTATTTAGATAGTTGGACAAATAAAATTTGAACACTAAGTTATATGAAATTCAATTCAATTTTTTTTTATTAAAAAAGTAATTAAAACGTCATCGAAGACGAAGTTTTTACGAATGGTTTCCAAGTATCCTTAATCCTGTTTTTAAACACTCCATTAGGATTCAATGGATCTTTTTTATGATTTTCCTGAAATCTCCTGCTTGCGATTGTTTGAATAGGGTAGCAATTTCATATAGGGGAGCGAGGTTATAAATATCTTAATCTGTAGGATTTGATTAGCTTAATTAATTGCAATGTGTGACCTAACTATTGATGTTTTACAGACGAACAATTGAGAAAGCCTAGTAATTAATTATAGAAGTTTAATAAACTAATTTTGCTTTTTTAAAAAATTCTATTCGGGCGACTGACCACCACGCGTAATGCAAGGTTTGATTTCCGATGTATTTTTCTTCTTCTAATGGTTTTGAAAGCACCCATTTACCAGGGTTATATACAATTATCAAATACGGTAGTTTGCCTATCACATACCGCACACCGCATCTTAAGACTTGAAAGGCCTTGAGCTGATCATATACAAAGAAAAATTACTTTACGAAAGATAAAAACTGCCCGAAGGAGCACTCTATTATGTGAAAAATGATCAGATATTATTTAATATAGGTATTTGAAAAAAAAAAATAATGTCACCCTTTTATTGAGATTTCAAGCATCGCAGCCAAAACCGATTATGTTTTATTATAATTAAAAGTAGGTACCTACTTTAACGATGAGCCCAATACTATTCAACATAAAGTTTGTTATTATACCTACACATCTGTATGCACAGATAAACGTGAATAAGCAATATGGAGTCCGGAGTCGCATATGTCGCTTGTGTTTATGCCAGGGAAGCAGAGTTTTATTCGCCATTCAATCTTTATGGCGCCATTTACAGCGCGTCCATAACCGTGACACCCACCCAACCCAAGCCAGACCTAGAGACATCACCCCTTGCCCAGTAAATAAACACCTCTACTAACTTATGCACTCCTGGGAAAAATATTTTTATACATATCTATTAAAACGTGTCTACCTTGTATGTATTTTGTATACTAAACCACAATGTCATCATTTCCTTATCCGCAATAGTGCATAGGTCACGCATTGGTTGTTCAAACGCAGTATATGCTAAAAAAACAAAATATATTTAAATGTATATTTTATTTTGAATGAAATATTACCTGCAGTGAAATGGGTACAATTTTATGTAGATTTCATATTTATTTATTTATTATATAAACGGCCTAAGCCAATAATAATTTTATGAATACACATATGCATGTTCAAGAAACTGAAGAAAAAGAGCATAAAACTTTGTAGCAAAGACTAACAAGGGTAATAAAATAATGGTAAATAATACACACACATTGACTGCCTCCTGCATGAGATGTATCAATTAAATCCTAACATAAGTTTACAGGTTATAACTGGAAGCTCTATTGTTTCCAATTCCACCTCAATCCCGAGAAAAACTTCTTTTCCAGCAGGGTAGTTTTAGAATGAAATAAATTACCAAGCCTAGTTGTCCTTTCCATTTCGGTCAACCCGTTCAAAAACCGTTTGGATGCTTTTTTGATGGAAGAAAAACGCAGACAAAAAGCAGCACACGAGATATATGCCTATCAGCAAAAGCTGCATGCCTTTAACGAATGATAATACATTTAAAAAACACGATCAACATATACAAGTAAAACTTCGAGCTAACCCCTGCTAATCTATCTTCATCTCACACTGTTTTAGTGGCGAAGAGATCTACGAATCAAGTATGTATACATATTTTAACGTTTCCCATTACTATTAACATATTACAACAGAGATGAAGAACATTTTAGTGAAGGTAATGTAGAAGTCTAGGCATCTAAGGGGCTTATAACCGATCATTGGCTGGTTTTAAGTGGCCACTGTGTAACATTCACCATTCTGCCCATATTTGAACATCTTGACCCCTTAAATTATTTCGTCTCTTATATGTTTGTGAAGTTAAAGAGCTGAAACCTTTATTTATGCGGGTGAGATTCGTGTAATTTAATTATTTCACCTACATACTAGGCAACGACTGAAAAATTTATTTTTTCAATTTCTATAATTCTTCATGGACCAGGTGGATTAAGCAACAAAATTTTGAGTCGAATCCAGTCCTTGTCTACAACAAATTAGACAAACTCAAAGTTGATGTTTCCCATTACGTTAAAGAAAAGAAAAAAACATTATTTTGTACCATTATGAGGAACGACGTCATAATGATGTTTCTATATTTTGATGAACAAATATTTTTTAAATTATAAATAAAATTACAAAATATACAGGGATTTCATATCTTGATCAATAAATAATTAATATACATATTAGTACATACATGAAATCAATGTCATCAGTCTTATACTACATGTGGCAGCTTATAGACTAATATTACGTAATAAAAACGCATTTTTAAATTAATGTTTCTGACGACATAAAGAATAATAATATCAAATTATACAAAGCATTCACTATATTTTCGGAGAAATTTACATAAATTAAAATGATGTAGACAATTTGATCATCTGTATAATATGCAGCAAACGAACAATTATCTACCCAAGGCAACATGTGATTCTCTTTACGTGACTGCAAAACGTTTCCCAATAGGGTAATATTCGTGCAGAAGTTTCATCCCCTTGCACATCGCTACCCTTAGTAGGTAGCAGGTAGGAGTAACTACCCGTGGATGCAAAACTCACCCCTCTAAGAGAAAGTTCGGCCAAAGCTTTCCTGCAAATGTTACCCCTTGCTACCTACCCATTCACTACTCGGGCAGAGAAACAGATGTGTCTATGTATAGTATTCGTGTTCTTTGTGTGCAAGTCAGGGGGTTCTTTACTCACAAGCCAAAATAATGCTTTTTTTTTAAAAATATATATAAATGAATATTTATTTGTATGTTATGATTTCCACAAATACCGATCTACCAAATTATAAGTTAGATATCTCCAAACTACAAGTTTAGAGATAGTGAGACAGTGAATATTCAAATGGTTGTCTTTAATTTTATATTGGTGATGAAATTCTAAAAAAAATCATTTCTCATTAAGAGTATAAAAAATATTTTTGAATTTCAGCGAAAATGGTCATTGCATTGGCCATGCCCCTAATACATCACGATTCATGTTAATTTTTAACATTATTTGGAACTGTTTATTTTTTTACAAAACATCGTCACGAAACTTGACATCATAATTATCAAAGCCAAACATGTTGCGATTTTCTAGTGACATATTTTTTTATAATTTATTATTATTATTTATGCAAACATTTTCCACAATATCAATATTGATTTTTAAAATACAATTAATTTAATAACATGTTTTTTTTTATTGATAAAAATATTTTTTTGCGTTTTTATGATAAACTTAAATATTTCATTTTGAGTGCCATTTACAACGTGTTGTAAAAAACGCACTATTAGAAAATGGGAATCAACTTGGGGTAGAGTGGGATTCGGACCACGGACCATGGACCTTTGAGCCGTGAGTCCGAGACACTACGGGACCACAACCCGATCATAAATATTTCATATCAACCATGTCAGGAATCGGACCCGAGACCTCTTGCATGGCAGGCTAACGCGCTGACCACGAGGCCGACCAATAGTAAAATAAATGTAAAATAAAAACAATGATTTATTATTTTTATTTCCGGAAAAAATATTTATCGTAACCTTTTCAAAGCGTACGTAATTCGCTTAATTTTAATTAATTGTTTGTTTCACTATATTTTTTATTTATTTATTATTATTCCCTAAAGTAATCTGTTACCATAACGTTGTCAACGCACACCCCTAGTCCTGTGTACATACACAAACATAATTAACACCAACGTTCATAATACAACTACACCTGTAGACGTGTGTATGTATGCTGTCATAGATTTCTGCCATAAAGGGAAATCTAACAGACAATTAAACTCCTAGAACACTTTTAAATTAAAGCCTTGCTTCGAAATTGCTGAAATTATGCGCTTTTATTGCAAGTGCTTGTACTTTGAACAATGGAATTGACGATTTAATATTAACATGTTAGATTATTTTCGTCCGCGTCCAGAATACAGTTCTGAGTACAATAAAACTTAAACTCTAGATGAGTGTCTCATGCTCAACAGCTTCTACCAGATTTAATCAGAAGTTTCAGAGAAGAAAGAAACCTCTCCACTTCAAGAAAATAACATTGCTTATATTTAATATTAAATAAAAATATAATATAATGATGAATTAATATGGGCAGGTGATCATTATAATCGTTCCCCCTTTTGTACTAAATGGTGCATAGGGCACTGCATTGGTTTGGCTTTTGGATATCACTGTCAGCGTTTAGACTATTATTTTTATTTAATGGAGGTTAGATGATCAGTCTCACGCTTTACGCGGGGTTGATGTTGACGGATGCTGCAATGCAAACCATGACTACAGAGAAGAGAGCAAACGGAACACGGTATAAAAACCCTGAAAACTTTGTTGTGCAAGGAGGAGTAGCATTTTAAAACTGTCTTTATTACGCAATTTTCAGAAATACGTTTGAAATATTTTCAGTTTCTAAAGATTTTTTTATTATTTTAAGTACAGTATTGTGAAAACTTATGTGTTTATTAAGCGATTCTTTATTTATTTAAAGATTGCTTCTCTGCTGCAAGATAATTTTGACTATTCGGTAGCCAAACGGCAAAAGGGGCCGGGCCATCTTTATTTTTTCATTCAATCTGCAAACTAAAATATTTAAGTGTTTTGTTTTATTCGGTTTTCAATAATTGACTACGTTTTTATACAATTGCATTTTTTTCCGAATTCACATAAACATTTATTTAAACTGTTAAAACCAAAAAAATTTAGATGATTCCTTCTACCATCTTTACTACTGAATTATTTATACTAAAAATTACGTAATATATTCTTCTGCATTGATTTACTGTCAATGTCAGTCGTTTTCCTCGTCATGTTCACTAAGTTATATGTTTTTGTGGATTTGTAAGATATATTTTTTTAAACATGATTTTGGAAAACTAATCTTCCAGCATGATAAAGCACCGTGTTATGCTTTCATGAAATTGTTCAAATGTTTCAAGAACAAAGAGGGAATCTTTCCGATTCGTTTGGAAACTCACCAGATATTAATTCTAGGGTGAAAGGCTAGATTTTTTAAAAATATAATGCAAAATAAATGTTAAGGTAATTTAAGCTTTAATTCAAGTATGTTGACCTAGAACAAGAAGATATTCTAAGTATATTTTCTATAAAAAAAACTATATTTAAAATATATCGGCTTTTGTTCACATTCATTCGCACAATACTGTATTTACTTGCTCTAAGCTTATAAATTAAGATCGATCGATTTTACAATAAAAATAGAAACCTCGAGACACTCTATTGAGAATCGAACCCAGGACGTTAGGTATGATAGGCAAACACGTCAACCGCTACATTACGAGACGGACTTATCTCTACTCGTTTTCTTTGTGTTTGCTGTGATACAAGCAGTGTTTTATGCATCAGGTTTGGATAGGGGTGTGTCGATTTATGCATCAATTGATTTTTCGTACCCCGATTTTATTTAATTAGACAGTGCAAACACATGACATAATTAACCCTTTCGGGCATGGTGAATATTCAAATATACACGAAATTAGCTTTCGGCTGGTTTTTTGTTTCGGATCAAATTCATATTGTCTTTCTTAATGATATTCATTCCAATTGTTTAATATATTTCACTTAAATAAACTAATTTTAATAAATATATCGCAAAAAAAATTTTTTTTCGGGAATTTTGCCGATAAAAAATTATCGGTTTGAGACCTAGCGTTTTAAAATCTAGAAAAGGAATGTTGCATAATTTCTTAAATTTAAAAGATAAAAAAAAAATTACAATGACTTTCAAATAGGGTTTATAAATTTATCACAATTTATAACAATGTTATAATGTTTTTATATTTTTTCTTATTTTCTAAAAATATGTTTTTTGGTTGAATTTAGATGACATTATCGAAAGAAGAATTTTAAAGTAATTAAACTGCTTTCTTTTTATAACTAACGACAAGATTGCACGTAACACATAAATTAATTAAGAAAATATAAGGCATGTCATTACGGCTAATATATTAAAAATTTATAAATAAACGTAACTACAAACTACAAAAAAAACTCATTCCTTTTATTACGTACAGAATACAAAATATTTGTTTGCCCACGTGAATTGATTCAGGTATGAATGGGTTAAAAAATTAAGTTACTTCACTTTACCTTCCGTGTGCAGTAGATATGATTCAGTTGAATTGCAGCCCCCTCTCCTAAACCTCGAAGGGAATGTATATTGAGGGGGTGGCTAGAGAAACTCAATGCTTGGGGTAGGTGTTAGATAGCGCACAATTCTGCACTTTCTGGACTCCGTGTAGGGGCGGCTCCGGCCATCTTGCTTTCAGATTACAAGTATTTATCTCCGTGCACGTTTGTTTTTATAATTTATCATCTCTTTGTATTATTTTTATAAAGATGACATAATAAATTTACAGTTTTTTTTATAATTTAATTAGGAAACATTCAGTACAATTTACAAAATTTAGAGTTTTTCACAATTTAACTTATTTCTAACGGACCATTAAATTATAATATATAACGTGTTTAAGAGATTATTTGACTGTGTATACATTTTTTTTCAATTACAATAATAATTTATTAAGTCCCTAGCGGACCCGAGAGACGTTGTCCTGCCCGAACGTTGGCAAAAAACTTTTCATTGATTAGTGGGTACCTAGATATTTGTTTGAGATGAAATTCGAAAACTTAAAATTGACAATATCAAAAAAACATTGAACTTAAGTAGGTACTTGTTTACAGTTGAATTCCAAAACATAAAATAAATATTTTTTCAAATATGGCATTCTTTTTGCAAACTTCAAACTCCGGTCGTCTTACCAACAAAGGCGTGTACTTATGTAGAAATACAATTTTTTAAAATGCATTAAATTTAATCTTATTTTAGTGTCATCAAAAATCCAAAAAAAATATAGAAATGGGTAGAAATTATAAGGAATTTAAGAAAAGAATCTGACTGAGATCCACAAAAAACAAATGCTGTTTGTAAACATTCAAAAAAAAAACTTTTTAATACACAAAAAAAAAACAATATCTTCCAATTTTTTTGCAAATGCATTCTCCTCGAATGCAACCCTGGTAGATCGATGAATAAAACATTAATGCTCTTAACTTCTTTTTTACATATTCGATTGAAGATTTTAATATCTACGAACACGCACAGTGGAATGATCTATATTTTTCTGAAAACCGCACGTAAATCGGTTAAGCCGTTTAGGAGAAGTACGGTGACATCACACGTACAGATAAATTAAATATATATAAAGATAAGCAATAATAAAAATAATTGAAAATAAAAATAAAAACTCGTTCAAAGGTATTTAAAAAAAGTATTTCAAGTCATTTAAAAAAGGCGATGTTAGAAATCAATAGATATCAAAATAAAATTAGTAAATAATAATAAAATTAAATTAATAAATGAAAGTATCACAAATTACAGTTAAGAAAATATTATTAATAAAACTAAATTAAAAAGAAAAATTTAATGTAACGTGTGACAAAAAAATATCTACTCTAGAAAAAAACAATGGTGTTCTGTTCAAAGATTTTCAATGCATTTTTTTTTAAGTACTTGAGTTTTTATTATTTACGCAAATATTAAAATTTTCAGATAATTTCCTAAAAGTCGTAAATAACTTGTGCTGGAAAAATGGAAATCGAGTTGTGGTAGAGTGGGATTTGAACCTGGGACCGTTAATCTGTGAGTCCACGATACTACCACGGGAATACAACCCGGTTTATAAATGTATTGTTCGTAAAAACTTGCAACCCTTTGATCAATTGAAAGCTATATGATTTAAAATGATGTCAAAATTTTAACGAAATCTGTCAGAAATTTATTAATTATTATTATAAAATCTTTTAAACTTTGTTCGTCCGAATACGCTAGACTATTTACAATATAAAATGGAATAATTATTAATTGCGTCTTGTAATTTTGTTTACCTGTATATGGATATATTAAAAAATAAATAATGAAAACCCTACGGTATATTTACATGCTAACTCTTTATATCACAAAGTGGTACGAAAACATATAACCAGAATTAAGGTATTTATTTTCTAATTTTTCGTATTAATAATAAGATTTATGTCACAAGAGTATCGTTATAATGTACACTGGTTGACCAGTCTTTCACTTAGCTTTTTCAAATGCAATGAGTTCATTATCTTTGTCCTGGTATTTTCTTTTTTATATAATAAAATATTTTACTACGTTTTTTATTAGTAATGAAACAGAACTTCCTGAAAACAATCTTTGTGACAAAGATATATAAATTATACCTACTTTCACCTGACACCAAACATTTAATGGCGTAATATATTAATATTATCAGTGTATTATAAATATCGGCGGCCTCCGTGGTGTAGTGGTCAAGACCCTTGACTCACTCACGGAAGGTTCCGGGTTCGATTCCCGGTGAGAACACAAAAGTTCAATGTGATTTTTCTCAAGCCTGGGTGTTTTGTGATTTCACCACTGTAATTGGGCCTCCTGACCTGTTCTGGTGCAAAAATAAAATAAATAAATAAAATGACAACTGTCATCCTTTTTTTTGTATAGTTCTCGACAATTGCCAATTTACGCACTCGACCCAAGGAATAATAATTTTAATTCAACCTTAAAAGAACGAAACTATCTACAAAACCCGAAACAATAATTATTTTGAATTTAGAGCAAATGAAACACAAGTAATAATATAATGTGATTTTATGCGTTGTATATTTGTAGATCTTATTTTACAAATTTACCTATTTTATATGAGACAAATCATTTACGCAATTTGATAGGCTGCCAAATATGAAAACAAGATGTATAAATTATATGTATTTAATAACATGTTATTTATGTACAAAGTTTCTTCAAATTTGCATTTAAATGTACACTCTTTCGTATTTTACTTTACATAAAATCAAATTAAACTTTGTTTACTTCCCATTGCAATACGGGTTCCGGTCTTGACTTTCTAGGTCTGAAATCAAATAAATCTCAGAAGTTTATTAATAATTTCTAGCCAGAAAGACATAGGTAAATACTAAATAGAGCGTAGCTTTTCAATGAATACTGCACTTGGAAATCTGGTCGTCGCATGGTGGCAGGGCAGCGGTGGGGGTAGCCTAGAAGTGGGGGGTGGCTTGATATTACTCCAACCTGCCTGCAACTTCCACATTTGCGAATTTCCTAACAAAAGACACGAAGCACACTTCCCTCCAGACGATTACATCTGCATGGCGCCGCAATAGAAAGCTCTGGAACTTTTATTGAACCGAATACCTTTTATTGCCTATTTGAACTAACATTTGCAAAAGATAAAAACGTTATTTCAATTCGAAATGTTCGACGTCATCTGTGCCCAGCGCTTATTTATTTTTGCGACAGAGAGTTTGCTTTTCTCATTTTGTGCGCGTCTGTCAAATAATGTTTGTAGACAAGTACTGGAATTTAACCCTCCTTTCCATATAAGGAAACCAATATCTGAAAAGTAATGAAATACTTATTGGTGTATACGGAATTCACTCCAATATTTTTTTTTCTATCCTAATTTTCTGGGCCCAGATTTTGATTTATCTTTTAAAATATTGTTTATTATCAGTTTATTTAATTTCATGGGGAATCATGTTAAACTATTTGGCAAAAAAAAATCCTTTCATCTTTGATTAAATGTTGCGTTGAAGGGAGATATATTGACAGTAATATTATTTCTTGCCCTTGTTATGGGATGACAACGTTCTTTTCCAAATCTGTCTTGCAGAATAATTTCAGCGTATATTAGCAAAGGTTATACCGATTTCCCTAGAGTTTTATTAGCATCTTTAGGATAACTTTTTTAATACCTTTGTGTATTTTAATGATTTGTTTAAGATATGTAACTGTGGCGAGTCCTTACCCTATTAGTCAATATTTTAAATGAGATTGTCAAAATGCATAATACACTTTTTTCACATCATTTTTATTTATGATGTTTCTTATGATCTTAAAACAATACATTAGCCTTATGATTTTAATAGCCATGTTATTAATATGAGTGTCTCATCTTGAGTTTTTCTATATTTCAAGTCCAAGATATTGAATAGTTTTGTGATATGCTATAGAAAGACAGATGTCGTTTGATCTACTTTAGCAGTTATGTATTTAGACTGCTAGCTTGCAACTCATCTTGTTTGCTTCTTGATGTGATAGAAAACGTTTAACAACTTGTTTTCTTAACATTCAATATTAGAAAGTTTATTACCAGCCAATTTTAAAAAACTACAAGTCCTTTTTTAGGTAACTTGTACGTGTTTATCCAATTTTCGTCACGAAAAATTAAAACAGTATCATCTTCAAAGGTAAAAATATAATCTCTTGAATGAAACTTGCATAGATCGTTATTAAAAATAATATTGATCCCAACCCGCTACCTCGAGGTACCCCATAATCTATTTGAATGGATTAACTTGTATGGTTACCTTCTCTTGCCTAATGTTTGTAATTTCACATTTTTTTCAGAAGTTGTGTTTACGATTATCAGGCGTCCTTTCATATTATTTGACGCTTTCGAGGCATTCCCGCATTTCTCCCTATGTTCAACTTTACTTAGATTCTTAGGGCTATAAAGTTTATTGCGCACTGTGAACCATAATGTGCTGGACATTCGCCCGTGTCAAGGAAAATAATATGCAATGACAACTCTAGAAAGACACTTTTCATCCTTTGTTTTGGATCAGTCCAAACTTAGGGATTGGCCGGGTCATAAAATGGCCGAGAAACTGGTTTTAAAACTAGGCATAGTAATTTGATTACAATATTAGAGTTTGTTCAAATGTTCGTAGACAAAAGACTGGATTTCACCCCCTCGGGGGTCATTAAGATTAAAAAATTACAACAGGGATAGAGAATACCTTAAATAAGGGAATATGGAAGTCAAGGCATTTACAGGGCTTATGACCTGTCATTAGCTGGTTTAAGTAGCCACTTTACACACTGTGCAACATTCACCATTTTGCCCATGTTTGAACATCCAATTTCTTCAATTCTTCCATTTGTTGATTTTGGTGAAAATAAAGAGCTGAAACCTTTATTGTCGTAAATAGATTCATCTGACTGAATTATTTCATATACTAAGCAACGCGTTAAGTGGCAACTTAAACCAGCCAATGACAGGTCATAAGCCCTGTAAATGCCTAGACTTCCATATTCCCTTATTTAAGGTATTCTCCATCCCTGTTGTAATTTGTTAATAGTAATTTGAATTGGGTTTGAGAGGCATTGCTCACAGATGTTAATGAAGATTTCTCATTATTTGATAATATTTCAATAATTAACTTAATGATTGATTGGTTTTTGTTTCATCTTTTGCAGTTGTCTTTGTTTAATAAATTTTACATAAATATTAACTACTTTATTAACTGGTATTTTTTTCGTTTATTTCCCTTTTATAGCAATCATCCAAAAAATATACATAAGTGGAGAACATTTTACTGAAGAAAAAAATTATGTCTTGGTATTTACAAAGTTTGTGCCCTGAAATATTGATGTCCCAAATTTTAGACTTCCATTTTTCCTTCTATAAAACATTCTCAATTTTTATTATTTGTTGATCTTAATAACTTCCTTTAGTGTGAAATCCAGTTTTTCGTCTACAAACTTTGAAAAATTCAAAATATTGCAGAAAATAAATATCCCTTGTTGCCAGTATCGGATATTTTGATATTTAATTTTCGAGGGTGATGTTTTGCAGTTAAAAAATCGTAGGTATATAAATTATTATTTAATTGTGAAATGCGCCTTCTATTTCCTCTCGGATTCCTCAGAAGTTTTATTATACATTCCCTCTTCGCAGTTGCATGAATTAGTTAAATGCAGTTCCAACTTTAGCTGACGCTGCAACTAAGCTTTTCTCGGCCGTAGAGAGGGCGCATCGTAAACTAAATTAATAACTTCTCTTTCTGGCGGCGTTAAATTATAATAAGCGCATTGTATGCCACTTGTTCCCTTTTTAATATTATTAAACACTTTAATAAAAATACGTTTTTAACAATTTTTTGCCTATTCCTTTAGTTTTATTATTTTACATTTATTAAGACATGTTTCAATTCCATAGAACTAAATAAAAAATAATTTCAAGAATCCTTACGTAATAAAAAGTATAATATTTTTTTTAAATAGCGTGATGAGGTAAATTTACATAATATTATATAATTCACAAATAAAATACTGTCCAGTAAAAAAAAAAAATGTAAATTATTAGTAGCATAAAATATACTTTTAAATTTGTCATTTTGAATTCCCTCAAAAGCTGTGATTCCGTTGGCCACGCCCCTAATACGTCACGGTTAATGTTTATTTGTTCCTGGCCATTGAATTTGGTTGAGAAAAATATCACAAATCTTGACGTCACAACAACCAAGGCCGAAAACGTCGCATTTTTCAATGTATTTTTATTAAATGTCTTTTTTAAATTTATGTATGAAAACATTTCTCCACAATATCCATATTGATATTGTAAATACAATTATAATTAATAATAATTAATTGATTAATGATAATTAGAATAATTAATGCTAATTAGAATAATTTCTAAATCCATTTAATTTATTTTTATCGATATTCGTAGTATGTGATATTTCCTTATTACCTTATTGAATTGGCTATTTTTTACTTAAGTATATATATGTATATATATGTACATATTTATATATACTATAAGATTTTTTTTAAATATGAATGGACAATAACGTTTTTGCTCCACATTTTGATTTTTGTCGCCTTTAATAATATGTTACTGGGAAATTGGTATACAGAACTTTGCAAAACTCTAGAAATTACAAACGCGCGCGTTTAAAATTTCAACTGACAAATCAGACAAAACTTGGATTTTATTTTCCTTTTCTCTCAAATTCATTGTCAAATTTTCTAAATTATTATCGGACTTAAAAAATACTAACACTATTTATGATTTCAAATAATTATGCCTAAATATTTGGTATGGTGGAAATTGGAACATGGGTTATAAAGTATTCTATAGTACATCAATAAGGAAAGAACAAAACCATTACAGACATTTGATTTACCTAAAATCAGCAAATCAAATCAAAATTAAATAAAATCATCAATTAGTTTTCAACTCAAATCCGTCCCCCCGTGGAGAATCCAGTCCTGAACCATTCGAGAGCAAAACTCTTTTGTGGTTTTGACGTCACACAAGTCTACATCCAATACAAGACTTGATATATCTCTCTTTGTTTAGTGACGAAGTTGTATTTTTTATTATCTACAAATCGACATTTTCACACCGGATTTGGAAAGTAAAATTTGTATATCTATGGATTTTAATACAAACAATGCAACTCCTTGCTAGGCGAAGAATGAATGTGACTCCAATACAGCAATAAATCTGTTTAAGAGGGATCACGAAGATAGAACTCATATCATATAAGACAGATACGCTGTTCTGTGGCCAGTGTTAGTGTGAAACAAATGCAGTCGGTTATTAATGGTAATGAAGGACGCACGTATATAAGATGAACGGCGTATTTATGATTGTTTATTTATTTTGCTATAACAGTGCTAAATTATACATTTCTTTTTATAAATTATTGATACACATAAACACACCCTCTTGTTGTGCCACAATTTAATTTGTATGCTTTTTATTTAGAAACTTCGCTGGTCTGTTCTTAAACCGTATCTTTTTTATGTTATCATATTATTGTCGACTGTTTATTTCTGTAAAATAAATAAATTAATAAAAATAATTATTAAACAGTATGTATCAATGTTTTTTTTTTCAAATAGCTAAACTTTAGAATATTCCCTCTTTTGCTTGTGGTAACACGATGTTACATCACCGCGTGAGAATTATAAGGAATTATTTACCACAGTCTTTTAAGAGTTGATTCTCTCTTCCAAAATATAGAACACTGCCGCTGCGAAAAATGAGAGGCGTCTTGTAGCAAAATTTGTGCTAAAAAGTAAAATATTATTTCAATCAAAGATTGATGTTTTCAATCAGTTATCAAAAATATAATAATGAAACCGTCCAAAACTTTCGTACCAGTCCGTGGACTATGAAATATTATGATGTAAAACTTTTCTGAAATATTTATAGGAACCTTTAACATTGTAGGTTATTGCGGCAACCGCTACACCACGGGGCGTACTGTTCCACTCGATTTAATTTCACCCGAGAGTAACTATCGAGTCAAAAACACGCTTTTAGAAATATATTCTTCATTCCACCAGGGCATAGATCAATTAACCCAAAGTAAATTTTATTAATGCGTAAAGAACTAACTCTAACTCCCAAACATCTGCTATTTGGAAATATATTGGGAAAGCCCAATACAAAACAATAAAACAATATTACTTTAACTACACTCATAATCAGTTCATAATCAATATTAATTAGGAGCTGATTCAGCAGTTGTTATTTTTTTTGTAAAATCCTCGTGGGCAATTCTCTAAACAGACCGTTTAGATACACCTACAAAACAAAACATTCGTTCGATATAAAAATATTGATTAATAAATTTATAAAATAAATTAACACAAATATATTCATTTTATTTTTATTTGCTATTTAGAATATTAAATTAATAAATTCTTTAAAAAGGGACGGTTATTAATCTTAAGATGTGGTAACACCTACCGATCATAGCAGCAACGAATTAATGGCTCATTATTATTTTTTAGTTTACTTTCACACTTTAAGAATAGTCTCTCTTATACCACTTTTTAAAAAAATACTTCCGGCATTACTACAAAGTATTACTTAGGGGTTTGTTAGCGTCAAATAACTTTTTTTTTTAAAACACTACAACAATGACAGCAAAGAAGTCTATGGATAAATCTCATCAAAAAATTAGTCCATGTTTATGCCACCGCCAACACTTGCGACTCTTTAGGAGATATTTCGATGCGGACTACCTAATGAACATTCAAATAAATTTTTATGACATTATTTTCTTCTTACTAATTGATTGTTTTGTTGCGTAATAAAATAATGTTTTAACATGATTTAAAAACCTAGTTTTGAATAACAGATAATTACAAACAGTTTTAGATAAAGGTATTACTTTTTAGTCTCTTCTATTAGTTCTAATTTTACGAACTCAAAATATAATATTTTTTCTCAGAAGAGATAAAAATCCCCTTTACTTTGTATTGTACATTATTAAATTTCTTTCTTACTATCTCGTGGGTAGACTGTGATCTTTTGTAGATGTTTTTAATAGTTTTTTTTTTAATGTATAGGTACTCTTATTTATTATTAATTTTTTTAATTAACAAAAAATGTTTTGAAATTATTTTTTATCTAGAGCGTTCACAACTTTTTCATTCGATTGTTACTTATAATATCTTAATAATAAGTCATAAAAAATGTAAAAAGTGTGTCTTTTAGGTATTTGGTGTTCTTTATTCTGTGTTGCTAATTAATTTAGCTATAAATTATTTAAGGTTTTTTTGAAATTATTTTTATCTTTACTAATAATATAAAATTATTAAGTGACGGAGAGTTTTGAGTTCAATTATTTTTTAAACACTGCAACAATAAAAAAAAATATATTCGCTTTTTTTAATTATAAAAAATTGCAATAATAATGATCATATGTTTCTTTTTAAAAATGTTATGTTGATTTTCTTGAATTTGTAATCAAATTTGTTTTTACCGATGTCCATCATATTTTGTCAAAAGGTCCCAGTAAAGAAAAGAAAATTGTGACTGGGTGATGCACAAGAAGTAAATTTTAAAATTGTACATAAAAACGTTGATTTTTATGCATTGAAATTTAAATATTGAAAAAACAGACCGTACAAAATAACCACTTTGGTAATTAATGATTGGTTCAAGGTATTTAAAAATTAAAAATAAACACCCGTTTCAATTATGCTTTTTGTTAATATAAGTTAAATATATAATTCAACAATGTTATTTATTCCCTGTATGGCTCTGTCTTGTGTTCGTTTAATTTTTAATAAGATTTCATTATACATCAAGCTTATTGTATTTTGTATAAATATCTAAATTTATTTTAGCTATCCTTATAATTAATTTATCAACCCTTTATAACATTAAGTGACAAATCTGTTACAAACTATTTCAGAGCTTACAAAGTGCAAAATAAACACTAAGATTCATTTTGGTTCATCTGTTTTTTTTAAAAGAAATTAAGTTATAAAGGGTTAACATGTACAATCATTATACATTTTACACAAGTGTTCTTACGGGTATATGAGATAATGTTTTATTAGTATTTTTAATTCAATTGCATGGTTGTGGGCTTTAAGTTTTCTTTGTTAAATAAATAAAAAAGGAAGAACATTGTAGTTCCCTTTTTTTATTTTTGGATCATGTTCGTGAATTCTGTAGTTGTTATTTTAATAAAACGTAGTGTTTAAAAATGCTTTAATGTGTGATTTAAAAAATAAATAAATATAAGAATAAACATTTCCTTCATATTAAATATTTAAGTAAATAGGTATTAAAAAACAGCCGTTTTTGAATGCTTTATTGGAAAAATACCACCATATTTTTGTAACAGAACAAATAAAAAGTATGGGGATTATTTTTGTCATCTTTAAATAAAATAATTATTATATTTTATTCTGCAAATCTGCCTTTTACAAAAAATTATAATACTAACATATTTGACTCAGTATAAAGTTTAAACAATTCAAGAATAAATGTAAAAAACAAAATTAAAAAATAAAACATTCTAAAGTAATATATTACAAGAAAGTCATATGTACTGTTTCATACAGCTGGGCAAAGTGAACAAAAAACTGTATATATTATGAAATGCATGAATAAATAAATAAAATAACCATTTACCATCTTTGAAAAAGTTCAAAAGGTTTGTTCTATTGGAACAATACCGTACACTAAATATATCAGATACGTGGGAATAACTATTGCCGAGTTCATGAAGTCTGTTTAATACGGCATTACAAGTATACACTGTCCGTGAATTGTTGCTACAAAACGGTGGCACCTGTCTAGTCATTCTTCCAGGCACCCTGAAGTTATGTATTTTTTCAATTTTGTGCAAAAGTTTTTTAAACAATCACATATCTACCAACGTAACTAGTTGATGATTTGAAATTCAAACCTCAATATCTGAAATTTACGTCAATTTTTTTTGTCTTAATTCTTAAGTTTCTTATTTTATACCAATGAAGTTTAATTAAATAGACACGATGAATATGGCATTACAATTTGTGGGTAATTGGGTTCCGTGAGTGTTCCGAGAGTTTTTTAGTGAGACAATTTTTGTGTATTTTATTTTTATTTACAACATAGTTCGTAGTCTATACAATTTCTAATGCATTTATGATGGTATTCGAAGCGAACTTAGAACACGGGAAATTAGTTGTTGAAGCCAAAATAAACTATGAATACATTAAAACCTACCACCTAAATAATAGCGTAATTCAAACCCGTCTCTAAATCTTTGCAAAAAAAGATTTTAACTATACTACTTGACATTGCAAACTTAGCATTCTCAATTGAGTTAGTAAAGCATAGTAAAATTATTAATCTCACTATTCTTTTTTCAAAGTTTTTCTCAAATATCTCAGTAACTTCTTCAATTGAGATTTCTAAGTTTACTTTTGATACCCTCATATATCTTAAATTATAGAATATTGCAAACTAAATGGATATAATTGTTATATTAGTATAGAACTACTTATGCTTTAAAAGATTAAAAAAATCTCCATCTTAGAACAGGCTAAGCCCAGTTAGATGGAGACTATCCTAAACAGAGAACACTCCGTTTTCATTTTCTATAGACTAGTTTTATATAGATTCCCTGTTACTAAATATGTATACTTATTTATGCAATAAATTTGTAAAAAAATAAATACACAATAATTGGTCGACTGACTCTCACTTCATCGTCAGGACTAATACTAACTTAGATTTACACGCGTAACTATTTATGTTATATGTAAAAAATGAGAGGAAGAAGATAATATAAATCATAATGAAAATATTTTTAGAAGAGGACTCGAAGTAAACATTTTTTATTATAATGGTTTTTTTTATTGAAAGCTTTACTTATTTCTAGATTGCCCAAACAAAGACCATTTTTACTAATGTGTAAAAATTTCACGCCCGTTTCTTGATTAAAATGGTGGTTTTCGGATATCAGGTGATCCAAAAGTCCTGATAATGAGGTTAACCTCGAAACAGGTCGACGTGTAACTAAGAATTAAAATGGATGTAAAATGTCATACATAAAGTGAAGAATGTTTTTGATATTAAAAATAGTTTTTACGCATTTTTAAGTACAATTGTAAAGCGCTTAAATAATAACATTGACAGGCAATATCGTACTTACTTATTTTTTAAAAGAAAACAACAGGCATGTTAACAAAAAAAGAATGTTTACAAATAAACCAAAATTATAGGCCGATTACAGTTTTCTCTGTTAAACTAAATACTTGTCATTCCACTTATAAAAAATGTATAATTATGGTTACGAGTTACATAGATACATATGTGATTATTATTTTTTTTCTTCTAATTAATGTTTACATGTTTATAGTGATTTGATAAATCTTTATTTAACATTTCTATATTCGACACACAATAATTAGTAAAATAATAACGTGTTTGTATATTATACCTTAGGGGTTAATAACATAAAATATGGTGGTATACGTCAGTAATGAGGAAGTTTGGTGTTTTTTTATTATTTCTTTCTTTCAAAAGAGACTTTCAATCTATGCCTTATTTTTTTTTTAAATGTATCGTATTATCAGCGTTACGATTTTTCAAACATTGCATTGGAAATTACTCCGCGTATGACGTCACAAGTTCTCTTCTGTGCGTTCTGCTGATTGGCGACCGGAAATCTGTCACAACACTCTACCGTTGGTTGATTCTGAAGAACTAGAGCGTCGTTCGAAATAGTTTGTTTTTATTAAAATCCTTTTTTCATGCATTTTTCATACATGCGCGTATGAAAAAACGTTTACATCCAATTTCTCGTAGCACTCAACTTCCTCATCGTAACATAATAGTATAATAGTATACCAAACTATAGTTTTGACGTTTTCAAATTGTTTTTATAGTGATCAACAATGTTTTAGTATCTACCTATCTATGTAAATATTTATATGCAAACACTGGATTTAATCCATTAAGGATTTAATAAATAATCAATCAATTTCAAATTATTAAATCCCATGTACAGTGCGTTCGGATGTTTGGTTATGTGTTAGCGTCTGTCGGTGAACCAAGAACACATACAATTTTTCCTTTTTTTTAAAGTTGATACCAACACATTATCAAAGTTCATTAAAACTTTGTATGGACTGTACCTACCCAATCATATTCTTGAAAAATAATCCTTTGGAGCAAAAAAATTTCTACAAATTATAAATAGGTAGGTACATAGTATTATTATTAGATATTAAAGATTATCCGATGTATATAATATGTAATAAAATATTAACCGATGTAAATAAATGTAATAAATAAGATGTAGAAATGCAAAGTTCTTTTATTTCATAATAAATCATTAATATTTTTTTAACATATTTTCAGTGTTTTTAAAAAGGTATAAAAATAATAATATTATAATATGATCAATGAGATTCAAAGTTGAATACCGTAATACATCTACTGTTCGGTAGATGGCAGTAATAATTTATTTTTTTAAATTTATGCCAAGATTATGTTTTGAAAAATATTATTTTTATTTTGTTGTTTTTTTTTTTAGTAATGATTTAAAATTTAAAATATCAAGAAATAACAAACATAATTTATTTACATTTTGGTAAACGACTTTACATGACGTTACTGCCATCTTTTGGTGAATCCAGACCCAATATTTTTCCCATTTTGTTCAGAGATGGCAGTAATGTTCAAAGCTTAAAATTAAAAATAATTTAATCATGTTCTCACATTAAAAAAGAAACTTATTTTATTAAGTTTTAACCAGCAGTTCTCATATTCGAGAATTTTTAAATCAATTGAAAATAAAAAAAGGTTGCTATATTTTACTTACAAAAAAGCCTTTTTCATCATCATCATATCTCTATCCTCACCTAGTGACTCATAGAGCACTGCTCACAATTCCAGCTTATCTAGATGACTTATGCTACACGAAAGGTAAGGCGATCAGTCATACGCTTCAAGTGAAGTCCACATTTTCATACGGTACAATTGAATGCTTAAATTTTTAGCGAGCTTAAGAATACATTTTTCATGTCCAATTTCCCGTAGGGCTGAACTTCCCTGTTTAAAGACGTGGGGCGCACAATCACAAATTATAAAGCCAGCAAATGCATTGACCTCCATATTCTGTTTTTTTTTTTTTAATTCGTCGCTTTTAACATAAGTTTCTTTTTTCAATTTACCTATTTTCATTTTATATTTCCTTCATTCACGCTTAATAAAATGATCTTGAAATACAACTGTGGAAATCCTGTATAATGATTTAAAAATACAAAGCCGCCAATCGTTTCTATTTCATTTGCGAGTTCGTTAATAATTTGCCGAGCTGTATTTTAAAATTGGAACACAACAATAAAATTGTTACAAATACGCCTGAATAATTATTTATTACCAATCACGTGACAGCGAACACGGGCGGGTACCTGTCAAAAGCCATCGATTGGCCAGAATTCAAGGACGTGTGACGTATTGGCAGGAAAAAAATAAAACGAATTGTCATATTACGGTCACGGGGGGTGTTGGCGAAAAAATACAGAAAAAAGCAAACAATGCGTGCCATCCCCTCCACATTCTCCCCATCCCCCCTCTGCATACGCCCTGGCCCATTTCGGACGATCGTAAAAATCCACACGGCACGATAAAATAACACAAGACTTACAATATTTTGAGCACGTTAAAATGCTTAGACGAGCCTGGATTTTAAGGCTGGAAGTTAGAAATTAAAAATAAGATTGAATAATTCGGATATTGATTTATTAATATTCAAATGGATTGTTTTTTTAAAATTATTATTGAATATTTGTGAAAAAACCAATTAGCTACATTTCTATGTCTACCAGTTTCGAAACGTACCTGTCTCTTCGTCAGGACACCAATTAAACTAACATGACAAATCCAATACACCTACACCGTAGTTGTTGAACAAAATTTTAAAACCAAAATGCCGATTTGAAACTGTAAGAGTTGCCTAATAAAAGCATATGGTAAAATAATTTACTATATAGAACTACTAAGTACTATAGCCTCTCCTATCCATGAAATACAAGAGACCGCCCTGTTGGTACTAAACTTCACATATTTTGTAAAGGGATAAGCCGTTCAAAAAATGTCTGTGCACCCTAATTTTACCGTACCGTGTGGACTTGAACGATAAATGTGAAATGGGCCAATGTTTACGTTAAATGGATACGCTTATTTTTTCGCCTTTTTAAAGTTCATTTTAGAATAGTATTTGTGTCAGATTTCCAAAATTCAGCGGCGTAATTACATACATTTATTCAAACTTATATTTCATTCGTATTATAGTTCTTTTATTGATTTTTTTTTACTTATTACACTACGGAAAAATAACAGACAAATAAACATACATACCTATAATATGAATTACATAATGAATATATCTGAAGATATAATGTAATATTGCTGGACCCGCCATCTTTATAATTTTATAATATTTGTACACAGTATACAATGTGTTGTTAATAAATAGTAAAAATAATACAAATGTGTCAGCGATAGTAAAAAAAACAGTTTAAATACTCGTATAACAAAATAAGGAAACATGATTTTGAGTTTGTCTATTTTTCATAGACTACGGCAAGATTCAACCCCCTAGGGAGCTGTCATTATCATATAACAACAGAGATAAAAACATTTTAAGTAGACTGGTCATAATTCCTGTAGATGCCCAGACTTCCATATTCCCTTCTCCAAAATGTTCTTCATATCAGTTGTTATATGTTAAAAGAAGAAAAAGCAAGTAAGTAAATCAAAAATATTTTTTTATTTAAATTTATCTATCAACACATAATTCGTTTCAATGGGAGAACGCACTACGAGGAAGAGTATCGCCACTCGATATCCTTTTTCAGAATATTCACAAATTGATGACGGTAATGAGGAACTAATGAGGTACACAATTTTTTTCTAGCACGCGGTAAAAATTAAAGCCTTAAATTGAACCGCAAAGTTTTTTGAAAATGTATGTAAAAAATAATAAAATATATGTATGTATGTGTATGTGTATATATATATATGTATGATATTTCTATTTGTTTTTAGTTTTTATATGCAACATTTTTATTTGATTTTTAATATGTATTTTTTTTAATTTTAAGATAGAAAAAATAAAATAATTAGTTTGAGACCCCCGAAACATTATAATATATCCAAGCAGTCATACTTGGTACCTAAATGGGTTCATGCTCATTCGGTTGTACATAGGAAGTAAGTACTACTGACTTTACAACAATAACCGATGAACCGGAGATTCAGTCTGTTTGTATAATATACTCATATAAATGTCTATTTATTTTTATTTTTGCTGAATTTTTGGGCCTTACAATGTGTGCCTATCTAAGATTTACAAACCTAAAATGCTTATCGTTTTTACTACTTTTCTTCTATACTTCACTCTTTTACTGTAAATCTTTTCTTCTTTTTTTAACTATACAATACTTTTACTGAGTTTAACCATAACAATTAACTATGTTTTCTTTATATTATATAACTTTGTATTATACTTTAATTTTGTACAAATTGGCTACGGCCGTTAGTTATAATAATAAATAATAAATAAATAAATATATTTCTAATAAAACGAACTACTTTGAACGACGTCACTTGTGAATGAAATAATCGGGCTGTGGTCCCGTCGCTAGAGTATTGGACTCACGGACCAAAGGTTCGAATCCCACTCTACCCCAACTCGTTGAAAATGGACCCCAAAATTAAATATTTGGGTAAATCATAAGAACGCAAATATGTATTAAAAAAAAAAAAAAAAACAACCTATGATAAGAGAACTGTGAAAGATATCCGGTTTACTTACCGTAAACGGACCAATCGGCGGAACTGACTGAGAATAAGCGAAAGAGAACCTCTGACGTCACATATGGAGTAATTTCAGAAACTCAAAACTTTAAAAAATTGAAAGCGCTGATAATACAATACAAAATATATTTTATTTAAATTTGTCTATTAACAAATAAATAAATAAATAACAATAAAAACCACTAAACTTCCTCATTCTGTATATATCAAGGAAGTTCATTGGTTTTTTTTATTATTTTTTTTTGTTAAAAATCAAATACAAAAAAAACACATGTGACGTCAGATATTCTCTTCTTCCGCTTATTCTCGGTCAGTTCTGCCGATCGGTTTGCTCGCGGTAAGTAAATCGGATACCTTTCACAGCTCTCTGATCATTGGTCGATTCATATGAACTAATAACGTCGTTCAAAGTAGTTCAATTTAGTTAAAATACTTTTTTCTACTTTTTCGTACATTTTCTAGAAACATTGCCGAACAATTTAACGCTCTAATTTTTACCGCGCGTAAGAAAACATTTTTTGCGCGCAATGAATAACAGAAACGCCATAAATAATTAAATGAAAGACAAAATATTGTAAATTTAATTTTTTATATGTTTGTGTTTCGTTCGTATATCGGTAGGCTGCCACATTGTTGAAATGCATTATTTTTCCACATTTTTTCACTGCCTGAACTTCATAGAGAGCAACACCCGAATACCTTCCCACCCACACCCACACACACACACACACCTAAAAACCCACATAGTGTACTCGCACGTACAACTCCCATTCAGGTACGATGGGACATTCACTCTCAATGAGTTTCTTTTATTTTTTATACATTGGTTTATTAGAGTTTCGTGTTATGATATTTTTATAGCGCGAATTCGAATCGTCATACGTCACGTATAAAAATCGAATGACGTCATAACTCGCAACGTAAACAATGTACCTATGTAAAAAAAATCATGTTCGTCGACTGATTTTAAGCAACAGTTCTAACATTTCCTCATACATTTTTTGACGTGCAATTATTTTAGTTTTATCATTTATTCTTTTTAAAAAAACTCTTGTATCTGTATCTGTTTCCTCACAATCGGTTTTTTTCATCGCAGTTTCACCACATTTAAACATCGTTAACTTTTGTGCAGCTGTGGCGTAACGTGTAACACAAGTCTACGTAGGAATTTTTGTATTGTTCCAGTGTCCTGTCCTGCGCGGTCGAGGCTGTTCACGCAGCTGGGACAAGAAAATATTGCCCTCTTGTGAACCTAACTTAACAGCCAACGTAGTCTAGAAATTTAGAGTTTTTTTATTTGTATACAGAACTAGTTCATGGGGGGCTTTAATTATTCAATCAAAGTTCTCTATACCTAAAGTTAGATGATGATTCTATTGTCGTTGTATTGAAAATATGTAGGAAGGGAATGCAAAATCAGATTAGACGTAAACTCATTTAACGTGGAAATTGTGAAATTTAAATTGATTACACATTTGGATCCTTTGAAGACACTTTTACCACCCCCCCACCCGTTCAATGTCACCCCATGTGGCATGGTGACAACGGAAATTGTCATTTTATGGTTTAGCATAATACCTACACCACAACCATGCTTCACCCTCCCTTCATAATATTAAAGTTACTGGTGGTTACTGAAGACTCTTTTGAAGAGCTTTGATTATTAGAATTCCTTTCTTTCTAAAGTTTATTAAAAAAATTGCATTATTATGAATTTGTTTATACATTTTATCATAAAAACAATTTTATATTCACTTTGTCCAGCTAACAAGGGTATATACCCCGTTCCAAGCTAGGCAATTACATTTTTATTTTATTTTATTTATTTTATTAACATAAACGGCAAATCTACCTTTTACAAACATTTATAATAAAAACATATTTGGCTTATTATTTTTTTTTAAACATAAATTTCCTAATACCCAAGATTTATAAAAAAAATTATACCTAAAAATTATACAAGATTTTAATTTTTTTTAAATTATACAACATATTCAGTAGAAAGTTTAAATAATAAAGCATTCTACAGTAATACAACAAGAAAATCATAAGTATTGTTTCATACAGCTGGGCAAAGTGAACAAAAAACTGTCTTTATTATGAAATGCGTGAATAAATAAATATAATTACCACTTACCATCTTTGAAAAAGTTGAAAAGGTTTGTTCTATAGGAACAATACCCTACACTAAATATATCAGATACGTTGGAATAACCATTGCCGAGTTCATGAAGTCTATTTAATACGGCATTACAAGTATACACTGTCCGTGAATTGTTGCTACAAAACGGTGGCACCTGTCTAGTCATTCTTCCAGGCACCATGAAGTTGATGAGAGATAATAGTTCAGGGCAATCCCATATTGAATTTAAAATTTTGAATAAATTTAAAAGGTCTTTAATTTTTCTTCTGTCGTTAAGTTTTAACAAATTTAATTTTTTTAGTAAAAAATCGACATTTAAAAATTCATGACTGATTCTAAGTTTAAAATTTCATGAAATTTTTTTTTGGACTCTTTCAAGAGAATTTTGGTGACAGTTGTAGTAAGGGGTCCATATCGTAGAGTTATACTCTAACTGGCTGATGCATGATAATGGTTTACAAGTTAATAGAAAGCACAAACTAATAAAATATATTATGTATCTTTTTTGGGTGATACCGTGTATGTTGGATTTGATCCGACGTTTCGGCTACCATTGCAGGAGCCATCTTCAGGGAAAAACTGTCACAGTTTCCACAGACCATCAAAGATGTTACTACATTATCTCTGTTTAAATCACGTCTGAAGAAACATCTCCTTTCTCTTCCTTAATCTCTCCTCCTTTCCTTTTTCCTCTTTCCTCATTCCTCTTTTTTCCCATTGAGTAATAGTTTCGATTTAAGGTAATTTATAAACAAATACGTTTATTTCTATTTTTATATATCTTTAAATTTTTAATCTTTTTTTTCTATTGAATATGTTCTGTAACTTGAATTATAAAAATAAAACTTTTATTTTATTGGTTGGTTGGAAGAAATTGCCATTTGGCAATAAGCCCGCCAATGTACAAATAACATTATGTACAAAAAGTTAAATAAATAAATAAAAAAAAAATCACTTGGTAGGTTCTTGTAAATGATAACTCCATTTATTCTTTATAAGAAGCTTATATTGAGAATATTTTGAGTTTGTCCAAATTTCTGTAGACAAATACTGGATTCAACTCTCCGGGGAGCTGTTTATATTAACATATTACAACCGAGATGAAGAACATTTAAGAGAAGGTAATATAGAAGTCTAGGCAGCTACAGGGCTTATGACCTGTCAAAAAAATATTTTGTAAGGGCAAAAATTATTTGGATTAAAGTAAACACAATCACATGTAAAAAAACCTTAGATTAACACGATGTCTGAGTTTTTCGACAAATTTTCCGATATACTCCTAACGTCACCCAATGAAATTTTTCTGATTGTTGGTGATTTTAATATATATTATGTTGCCTGGCTTCCGAACCCCAGATTTACTCACTGCACTCTCGATCCTGTGAATGATCCACTTAGCAAGTCTCTGTGTAATTTTATATCTATATAATTTCTACCAGTTCAATTCACCTGCCAATACTCGTGGCCGTATTCCAGATCTAGTTATCTCTAATTTTGACTGCAGAGTCACCGAATGTGTATCTCCATTAACATTGGAATACGCCCATCAAAAGAATCATGTAATTTTGCTCAATTTAAAATTTAAAATTCATCCCGATGATTAACGATTTGTTCGTTTATTTCATAAGTCAAACTACGATGATGTGTGTGCCCATTCAGATAATATTAATTGGTTTGATACTTTGTATAGTTTTAACATGGACATGGAACATGGAAAAGAATTGCTGGGCTGCAGCAGTTTTACGTTGTTTCAAATGGTGTTATAAACAATATTGTTCCCAAGCGTCTCACAAATAATAATTGCCGGTCCTCCATGGGACACTTGACCACTAATTAAGTTAATTTCAGGAAAAAATAAATTTTACATAAAATTTTCTTTACTAAAAGAAAGACAAAAACGCATGACTAGGGAATATAACCTACATTTTATCTCAACTAATAACATTAACAGAGAACTGAAATTTTTCTTGTTTTTTGTCAAGTCCAAACGAGTTGGGTGTGATGTGCCTCTTCAAATGTCCTACAAAGATCATTTGGTAATTGGCGATCAGAATGTTTGTAATGCTTTTGCGGAATATTTCTAAGCTGAATTTTTGGAAACTGATGCACCTAGTAAGAATACTGTTTCTGCAATTGAAAATAGTTTGATTGATCATAATATTATGGAATTAAATGAGTAATAAAAATATCTTAAAAAACTTAAAGTCACGAAAGTTGCCAGCTTTGATGGCATTGCCCATTTTTTTTTCTAAGTGTATTAAACTGCATGTCCTTTTTTTAATATTTTTCAATTATCAATAAAAAAAGGCACGTTTCCTAAAATACGGAAAAAATGTAACATTACACCTGTGCAGACCCATTCCTCTTCTTCGCATTTTTAGTAAAATCCTTGAAAATGTAGTAATTCATCAGCGATTCGATGTTCTAAAACCACAGATTACTCCCAATTAACGTGGATTCTACAAGAAACGGTCAGTTGAATCAAATCTTTGTGAATTTACTGACATTGTTTTCAATGCAATGGATGCAGGTTTTCAGGTAGACGTTTTGTATATGGATTGTTTCAAGGCTTTTGATAAAATAAGTGTTTCGCTCTTACTTCGCAAGTTTTGGAATATTTGTATACAGGGGAATCTGTATCGTTGGATAAGTTCCTACATTATTTACCGCTGTCAATCAGTCCCTCTTAAAGGATTTAATTCATCATTAAAACCAATTCCATCTAGTGTCCCTCAAGGTTCGCATCTTGGACCCTAATTTTTTTTTTTATATCAATGATATTAGTTTATGCATTCAAAGCTCAAAATTATTGCTATACGTGGATAAAGCATTAATATTTTTTTTTTGTTTATTAATATTTATTTATTTTAACAATGAAATTGCATACATAATAAACTGAATTGTTGTTCAAAGATTTTCTACGGTTCCATTATACATATTTATAAAACGTAATATAAAAATAGATAAATCAATTAAAATTAAAATCGTATAAATTTAAAATTGCGTCTTAAATAAATGATTGCGAAGTTCTTTTAGCTGACTTAGATATAATCTTTCACTATTGCAAAGAAAATATTTTATTATTGAATACTGACAAACGTTTTGTCATGTCATTTACTCGGAAGAGAAAAATTATACTATTTGACTACAAACTATCTGGGGAAAATTGTCAATCGTTCAATGAAAGCGAGAGATTTGGGTGCACTGATGCATGATAAGATTTTATTTAGAGATCACTTAAATACAATAATGGATAAAGCGTATGGACTTCTAGGATTTTTCTTACGAAACTCCAAGCCATTCGCATCACCAGATATACGCAAACTTCTTTACAATACGTGTGTACGTAGTCAACTCGAATTAGTTTCGTTCGTATCGTCCCCTCCGTATAATTTTTATTTATTTTTTACATATTTATTACAGCAATTTATAAGTGATTACTCATACAAAAAATTAATTAAGTAGTAAAAATAAACATATATATATTTTTTATTTTTGCTGTTGGTTCATCTAAACTGCCTAACTAGAGATAGCTTCCCCGTTATAAGGCAGTAAATTATGTATTTTATAATAATATTAAAAAGTAATTACAGTTTTATTATTATGTGTGCTTTTTCAGTCTTTAAAGTAAATATCGGCGGCCTCCGTGGTGTAGTGGTCAAGACGCTGGACTCACGCACGGAAGGTTCCGGGTTCGATTCCCGGTGAGAACACGAAAATTAAAAATGTGATTTTTCTCAAGCCTGGTTGTTCTGTAATGTAATTCACCACTGTAATTGGGCATCCTGGCCTGTTGTGGTGCAAAAAGAAATGAAATGTAAAAAAAAAAAAAAAAAAGAAATGAAATAATAAAAATACAGTGAAAACATAAAAAATACCAAAATCTCTATATCCTAATTCCTAAGTCATTCATTACTAGTAAAACAAGAAATCAGCTTACGTCCTTCTACATCGGACAACAATTTCTCTGGCTCCCTCTGACCAATATGGATTAAAAATGTAGTCAACACAAATCAAATATTATATTAATCAAATCCAGAACAGTAAAAAAAAATATATAACTAGCCTGGAATATCGTTTAAGTAACATTGAAAATAATTACGGCGAATCTTAGATTAGATTTAATAAAGAATCATTGCAAATAGGCGTCTTACATGTGGCCCCCAAAATATTATCGTCAAATTCTCTCGGATAAATGTTAACGATCAATCGTAGAGTAATATTAAATTGAATAAAGGACTCACCTCAAAGGATATGGACTTTCCTGGAGACGTAAAACAGATTTTCTTCAATGATTACACCAATGAATTAACTACTTTATAAAAACTGTAAGGAAACTGCGAAAAGAAAAAAATACAAATTCTGTTGGATCCGTGATTGCCGTATTTTTAAAAGAAAAAAGCGACACGTCACTGCCAATTCCCATCACTTACGAGCAGGATTTGCACAAAATATTATAATTACGTTTTTTTAATTATTGTTTTCTTGTTGCGTTATGTCTTTTCATCACTTTGCTTCATTTTTCATTAAAATAAATCACTTTAATCGCCATTACAAAAATTATGTTTCAAAATACAAATTGTTATTGTCACGATTCCACTTCTCTTGCAAACTTAAAACTGCATCAATGTACTCGTACCGATACTTGCCTAGTACAAATAACGCAACATAATATATTTACGCTTGAGTGAGCGATGAGTATCTTGAACAGCCCGCGATATTATTCTACCTAAATTATAACTATATTAATAAACATTTTAATTTTGCCGTAATTTAGCACATTTTCCAATTTATATTTATGTTTTATTTCATAATTACTAACGCTATTTTTTATAATTTGTATTTATGCTTCAATTTTTATAATTATCGATATGTTTTCTAATTTATAATAATTATGTCTCATTTCTCAACCATTAATGGTATATTTTTAAATTAATATTTATGCTTCAATTGTTATTATTAACGGTATGTTTTCACATTTACACAAATGTTTTATTTTCTAATTAATAATGGTATATTTTCTAATTTATATTTTTGATTCAATTTTTATGCCTGCATGTTTTATAATTTATATTTATTTTGAATTTTTTTGGTGCAATTATTATTATTTGAATTTATTAAGCATCGTTTAATGAAATAAAAAAACACATGTAAAAAAGAAGGTCCTTCCTGAACACAGGAATTTCCTAGCTAGTCGGGACCTGAAACTCTGCACATTTCAAAACTGTGGAATGCATAAATAAAACTTAAAAGCATTTGTATATAACTACAGGGCTT
Organism: Micrasema longulum; assembly: GCF_059751315.1. Classification (NCBI taxonomy): domain Eukaryota; kingdom Metazoa; phylum Arthropoda; class Insecta; order Trichoptera; family Brachycentridae; genus Micrasema; species Micrasema longulum. The sequence goes on along the minus strand of NW_028277596.1, from coordinate 67,478 downwards.
TTCTTCAACAAAATTATTCTGTATTTTATAATGATTAATAACCCATGCGAAGAAATCATTACAAAACTAACTAATTTTAGTATTTTGCATGGCGTTACGATGCAATGCATTGTATTTTTCTACTGTCCATATTTCAATCAAACTTTTGTTTTAACATATTACAACACAGATGAAGAAAATTTAAGAGAAGGTAATATAGAAGTCTAGGCATCTACAGGGCTCATGACCTGTCATTGACTGGTTTAAGTGGCCACTTTACACACTGTGTAACATTCACCATTTTGCCCATATTTCAACATCTATATTCCTTCAATTCTTTCATCTGTTGATGTTTGAGAAGTTAAAGAACTGAAACTTTTATTTATGCGGGTGAGATTGAATTATTTCATTTACATACTAGGCAACGCCTGAAAATGTTATTTTTGACAGAATGGTGAATGTTACACCGTGTGTAAAGTGGCCACTTAAACCAGCCAATGACAGGTCCTAAGCCCTGTAGATGCCTAGACTTCTGTATTACCTTCTCTTAAATGTTCTTCATCTCTGTTGTAATATGTTAATATAAACAGCTCCCCAGGGAGTCGAAACTTAAAACTGAAGATTGTTGACATCGGTGTTACAATTAGCGCCGTATATTTCTCTATTAAAACTCCTCAATTTTTTTATTTAATTAAACAACTCTTTAAAGTAAGGAATATTAGCATTATGTTTAGCGGTATAGCAAACACATTATATTTTTTTAGGAAATGTGTTTTCAACCAAATTGCTTCTTTACTAACTAAAATGACAAAAGCAATTATCTTTATATGTATATTTCCTCTGTACGTTTGATGTCACTGAACTCCTCCTAAACGGCTTAGCCGATTTACGTGCGGTTTTCAGAAAAGTATAGATCTTTGCGCTGTGCGTGTTCGTAGATATGAAAATCTTCAATCTAATATTTAAAAAAAAGTAAAAAGTATACATGTTTTATTCATCGATGTACCAGGGTTGCATTCGAGGAGAATGCATTTACAAAAAAATGGAAAGATGTTGTTTTTAGTGCATAAAAAAGTTTGTTTTTGAATGTTTACAAACAGCATTTGTTTTTTGTGGATCTTAAATTCCTTATAGTTTCCAGCCATTTATTTATTTTTACTGGACTTTTGGTAATACTAAAATAACATTAAATTTTTAAAAATCGTTTTCCTAAAGAAGTGCACCCCTCTGTTAGTGAGAAGACCGGAGTTTGACGTTTGCAAAAAGAATGCCATATTTGAAAAAAAAATATTTTATGTTTTGGAATTCAATCATAAACAAGTTCCTAGGTACCAACCTACTTATCAATGAAAAGTCTTTTTCCAAGCTTATAGCAGGCAAGCCAACGTTCTGGCAGGACAACGTCTGTCGGGTCCGCTAGTTATTTAAATATTGTAGGGAATCGCATATTTTTCCAACAAATAAAACTTTGCTTTGCCTGTTATATTGTTAAAATTCAAAATAATTATGAGGTTATTTGTGTGCCATGATAAAGTAAACATATTTATTGTTGTATTGGCGTCACATTTATTCTTCGCATGGCAAGGACAACTATTTTTTGTTTTGAAATCCTGCAGAGTTATATTAATTTAACTTTCCAAATCCGGTGTAAAAATGATCATTTAAAGATTACAAAAAATACAATTTTATAATTTAAAAAAATAAGCGAGAGATATTAAGTCTTGTATCGTATGTAGACTAGTGTGCCACACAAGAGTTTAACATAACCTCAAAGTCTAGGTACATGATTAAAGATCGATATTTTTAAGTTATGAGAGATCAATAAAACAAAAATTGAGTACATATTACAGCCTGATGATCCAAACATGCGCATTTCTTACATGTTTTACACAATTTTTTTGCAGACCAATGAAATGTTTTGTAAGTTCCTCCCCATTTTATATCCCTTAAATAAGAAATGAATATGTTATTAACCAAAAACTGTCTAAGATACCGTATAATTCAATATTTGACAAAAAAAACCTACAGAAGGAAAAAAACAATCACTCACTCTAAACAAAAATTTAACTTTGATGCCCGCGTGGACTACTATAATCCCTACGATTTAACGCCAAATTTAACACTCACTCAACTCACACTCAGCTCACACTTAGCTCACACTCAGCTCACACTCAGCTCACACTCAGCTCACTCAGCTCACACTTAGCTCACTCTCAACTCAGACTCAATTCACACTCAACTCACACTCAACTCACACTTGGCTCACACTTAACTCACACTCAGCGTCAGCGTGGCACCGATTCTTAAGGTTCATTTATCCTTGAAGAATACACGGACGCTTAACTCGCAATACCCTGCAGGTAAAAAAATATACATGAAAGGGTCAACCAGGATTACTAAAGTAGTCCGCGCGAGTACTCAATCAAATTGCAAATATTACAAATAAACTTAAAAGACCAACGTATATTTTTAAAACAATTCAAAATATAATTAATGTAAAAGAACTCTTAAAAATGTATTTTGCATTGTGTCAATCAATTTCGACCAATGGTACAATCGGCTGGGGTGTTGCGAGTGACACAGTTTTAAATAGTGTATTTGTTGCACAAAAATCCATAAGTAAAATAATACTTAGGAGTCACGATGCAAATATTTACTCAAGAAATATTCCACAAATCACAACTTATGACACCAAAGCAATTATACATTAAAACAATACTCACTTACAGATTAAAAAACTATTCTTACGCAAAGGAAACACATAACCCCAACAATACAACACATGAGATAATTTAATCACTGGACCCTCAACACAAAGACAACTTAAACAAATACAAACTAATACCACTTTCGGAGAAATGAAGTTTTAGTTTTATGGAATTAAAATCTATAACCTAGTTCCCACTGTCAATTAAAACAATTAGTAACGAGAAAATGTTCAAAAAGGCTAAAAAAAATGAACAGTGGAGGTGGGTAGAAGTAAAATGGATTGTCTCATTCGCCCAAACCAATATTGAATCACCTGTTCCACAAACAAATAGTTTGTGTTCTGTTTTTATTTTTTTATTGTGCGTTTTATAAAATATAAATAATATGTATAAAATATAAATAATATGGGTGTACAAAAATTAAATATAAACATAAATACCTAGTATTTATAACTGTCTCAACATTTTGTTATTTCTCTCTGTATATTACGTCTTCTTTGTATATTCTCACATAATGAAAAATAATAAAAAAGTAAATTATGTGTCCTCGGCACGGGTTACCCCAGTCAGGGTGTCCGGGCGGATAAAGAATGCAGCCAGAAAGTACATACTACTGTCTTTATCTTCAAGGTATTATTTACATATAAGGTTAGAATGTACTTTCCTTGCACAGAATTTTGTATGTGAATACGGGCATTATACATCGTATTCTAATTTGATCTAAAAAAGTAATGCTCACAGTATCGTTATACTGCGAATGAAGATATAAAGGCCGATACTACGTATCTTTCGTTTTACGAAAATCACGTTTTCGTCAAAATTGCTTATATCAGATTCAATTCAGAATGTAAATTCCATTGTTTCCGACTATCTTTTGTCTTTGGCATAAGTTTGGAACAATGAGTCTAGATACCTACCCGGGTGTAAGGTTTCTGTTGAAATACCCCTGAATAATGACGGACATTCAATAAATATAATTGGTCATTCTGTTTGGCTAGAAAAGGGGACCAGCCTGGACCGAGGGGTTAGAATTTGAAACTAGCGTTATTACTGAAGTGTTAAGTTGTTTAAATAATATTCCATAGATACTATCAAGTAATTCTGTAATAAAATGATCAAACTTGTATATATTCATTTGTTTTAAAAACACTCGTTTCTTAGATCAAATAAAAAATTAATTCATTTTAAATCAAGGCTCTTATAATATTGGTTTGATTGTAATAATCGTAGTTTTCCCATAATCATCATCATTTCCCTATCCCAAACCAATTGTGCATTGGACAATGCATTAGTACCTCAATTGCAGCTTATTTAGATAATTTTGATTACACTCAAAGTAATGTGATCAGCCTTACGCTTGAGGTACAAGTTCAAGGAGAATGAAATACTTCAGAGTAAAACCACATTTGAAAATAAATATTTCTTCCGATCTTTCTAAGATTCGAACCCAGTGCAGATAGGGAGTAATAAAATAAAAAATAGAATACAAGAATCCCACAAGACACTTTTTGTGGCTTGTTGGTAGAGATTTACCTATAATATATATTGATAAAAAGTTTAAAATTAATCCTATTTAGAAGTAAAAATATTTATCAACAATATTTTGAGTTTGTTCATACTTTTGTTGACAAGGACTGGATTCAACCCCCTAGGGATCTGTTAATACTAACATATTACAAAAAAGATTAAGAACAAATGTTCTTAATTATTTAAAAAAATAAAATTAAAGTGGCCACTTAAACCAGTCAATGACAGATCACAAGTCCTGTAGATGCCTAGACTTGTTTATTTTCTTCTCTAAAATGTTATTTGTTTCTATTGTAATATGTTAATATAAACAGCACTCTAAGGATTTGAATCTAGTTCTTGTCCACAAAAGTATGAAAAAACTCAAAATATTGTTGATAAATCCACGTAATCTAAAAAAATAAGATATTTTAATTATGTTTTCGGGCGTTGCCCAGTATGTTGGTGAAATATTTCAAACAGATGAATCTCATCCGAATCAATTAAGGTTTTAGCTCAACTTCATAAACATCAACAGATTGAAGAATTGAAGGAACATAAATCTCCAAATAAAGGCAGTATGGTGAATGTTACAAAGTGTTTAAAGTGGCCTCTTAAACCAGCCAATGTCATAAGTCCTGTAAATCCCTAGACTTCTTTATTCCCTTTTCTAAAATAATCTTCATCCCTGTTGTAATTTCTAAAAATATTTATATCTACGCTTAAAATATATCTAATCTCTTCTGCATTGACATGCTTTTATACTTTTAAACTACTTTAAATTACTTATATTGTATATGCGTATAAAATCAACATGTTGCTGCTCTTACTATAATGTGTAGTTATTTTTAAGATGTTTTTTTTAATTGACTTAACCTTATTGTCTTATATTTCATTTTAAGATTATTCACATTGTTTCTTTGAATCCCTTAAAATATGTTTGTTAATATGTTTTTCCTTTTTGAAAATATTTTTTTTACATCTAAACATGTTTTTCATTCTTTATTTTAATTCTTACCTTTTAATTACTTTTGCAAAAAAAAATCTTTATTTTTAATATTATTTCCATTTTTAAATACTAACTACCAACTTTTAAATACTTTTTTTAATTCAACTTTCTCTTGTAAACAACTTCCATTTAGGTTTTTTTTCCTTCTCTTTTTTGTACTTATTATTATTGTATTAAATAAAAGTTCATTGATAACCTTAGATATAATAATATAAAATATGAAAACTTCACTGGTCCATTAGAGTTAAATCTAACTGTGTAAAATATAAAACTAAATAACCGTACTGTATGTTTCCTGATTAAAATAAAATAAAATAAATAAAACAATAATAAAAAATAAGTCAAAGTGAAAACAGAAAGTTTTGAAGTTGGTACTCGATTATTTTAAAAATATATATTGGTATTACATCAATTTCTTTTTTGATTAATGTTATTAATACAATTAACAAAAAAAAATATTTCCGCTATGACATCCTTACCTTTAAAACATATTAATATCTTTTTATAGTCATATTTTATAACCTTCGTTGGTCATGTTTGTCAATATCAATCATCCTACCCTCTTCCCCCTTCGGGTATTAAAATAATTTCATCTTGAGGCGACGGGGCAGATGCTGTATCTATACTATACGAAAGTAGATAAGTAAATTGTGATCATATTTACCAATATCTGAATATATTAAACTCCATATTGGAAAAGTTTTACTTGTACGTAATAAGTAATACCATACTTGTTTAATTAACAAACGATATTACATAACTTGTATTTGATTTTGGGACAATATTTTTGTAATTTTTCTATTATTTTTAATGTAAATCACTAACAGAACAACATTTGTGTAGTAGAAAACATTTAAGGCACTATATTTTTAGGAAAAGTACTTGAAACCTACTATTTAGGCTGTTTCTAACAATTAGCATAAACGTATTTTTTTACAATTATCAATAAAAAAAAAATTCATAAACAAGATATTATGCTCTCAGGAGTTATAAAAAAAACTCATTTGGAAAAAAAAAAATTTTCGTGACAATACATAATATCAGTTAATCCAATCCGAAATAGTAAGAAAACATAATGTTAGAAACATAAATCATAATATTATACAATGTTTAAGTGTGTCCAAATGCTTGCAGACTGGCTGGATCTCCTCCCTAGGGAGTTATACTTCACAAAAGTCAGAAAATGGAAGTGTTGAGGAAATGTGGATGTTGAAACATGGGCAGAATGATGAATGTTACACAGTGTGTAAAGTGGCCACTTAAACCAGCCAATGACAGGTCATAAGCCATGTAAATGCCTAGACTTCCATATTCCCTTCTCAAAAATGTTTTCCCTCTCTGTTGAAATAAATTTAAATATAATTAACCCCCTAGGGAGGAAATCCAGCCAGTCTGCAAGCATTTGGACCTACTCAAACATTGTTGAAGTACTACCTGGTAAAAGAAGAAGTATAAAAAATGGAAAATTGCTTTCAGGCGTTGCCTAGTAGGTGATTTGGTTCAGCCGGATGAATCTCACCCACGTGATAAAGTTTTCAGCTCTTTTACTTCACAAAAGTCAACAGATGGAAGAGTTGAGGAAATGTGGATGTTCAAATATGGGCAGAATGGTGAATGTTACACAGTGTGAAAGTGGGGACTTAAACCAGCCAACGATAGGTCATAAGCCCTGTAAATGTCTAGACTTCCACATTCTCTTCTTAAAAATGTTTTCCCTCCCTGTTGAAATAAATTTAAACATAATATTATACACTATTTACGTAAATTCATTAATAACTCTCACTATCAAAAATATTTAAGCAATATTTTTTTATTGCAACACTTTTAGATTTGCTATTGGACTTTTAGTTTTTTGGTTCATCGGGCAGTTTATTGAATTGAGAATGGCCAATATTTTCCAAGGACTTTTTGCCAAACTTCGTCGAACGAAATTTAGATCTACGAAGATTTTTTGAGTTTCTTGTATTGTAGTTGTGAATATCACGATAAAATGTGTATTTTAAATTTGTGTGAGCAGTCTTTTTTTTTAATCACCCTACGTTTTTAAAATATCTTTATCATTCATTCCTTTCCACACTTAATGGTCATTTTTTTACAATAAAATTAGTTAAACACGTGTTTAAGACTGGTATAAGGATTTAGGCACCTTTTATTTAAAAATAGATATTTATATATACAATTATAAATTATATATATTATATATATTGTAACCAGTAAAAAGCGAACTTATTGATATAAATATATTATATCAATAAGTTCGTTTTTTAGTGGCACTGTTGTATCTTACTGTCGGAGGTAGTGTTTCGGACAGTTTAATTTTGGTACTTTCGCCTAACAAATAAATACATTTATTAACTGTTTCAATTAATGTATTTATTTATTTACATATATAAGTTTATTGTTCATTATTTGATAAAATAAGTTCCAACTTAATGGGACTAAAAGTCTTGTGATGAGATGGGACGAGCAATTATATGACACAGACACATGAGTATATCACCACAACTATAGGATTAGAAACATAAAAATTAATCATAAAAACATTTTTAAAAACACATATATGGCACATCAATATAGTAAACAGTAAACTCAAGCATTCGAAAAATCATCAAGGAGTTTCCCACTCAAATCCCTCCCACTAAGGAAAATCCAGTCCTGAACTCCTTTCTTGAGTATAATTTTTGTCGTTGAGAGCTTAATACGTTCTTCTAAAATATTGAACACTCTCGGTGCGATAAATGAGAGATGTCTCTGAGCAAAAGTCGTACGGGTTTTGAGTATGACATAATTCATGCTCTGAGAAAACTTCGTACGGACATTTTACTGAGACCTCTCCTTATTGTTTGACCAGAATTGTGTAAGTGCTTCTTTTACATACAGTTGTCTCATATCCAGCACCTTCATGTATTGGAACAGCTGTTTTGATGAGTATGTTGGAGGGCGCCGGAACATTATTCTCAATAATAATTTATGTGAAATTAGCGGCTTTAAAATAGATTAATATATATTTTAGATAGATTAATATAATAACCAATAAACAAATATGCCAAATTTTTAAACTTGAAACCTCCAGTACATTAGACAAACGCGTGCCCAAATAATTAAGATATTATTAAGAAAATCTCATGCTATTTTCCTATTGTTGTAAGCAGATATGAGAGAACCCTATTCCTCCCTTTCATTATATACAGACTTTGATTCTTAGTTATTCATACATCTAATCACGGATGCTGATTACTATTTTCTATGTGTAAATACATTATACGCGAGTACATATGTGTGAGTGTGTAAATAATATTTTAGAATCTAATTACAAACCGCCCGATATTACAATATTAAGGAACGGAATTCTGACCATATTCTCAGCTTATGTTTTCATCTTCAACCCTCATATCACGTGTCATGACGTCACGGGGCTGGTACCTAACCCCTCCTGAGGGTCCAGGGTAGGAACCTAGGTTCATTAGGCCCGGACCTATTAACACCCCCTCCACTTTGCCAATATGGCTGACATTTCTAATCTCCCTCCCTTCAGCAATAAAGGCGTAAGATATTGCGGGGTATATTAATTTAAATATGACGGGAAAGAATCAAAAAATAAATAAATATGTTATTTTATATTATAAAAATCTTATTTGTCTGCGTCGTGGTCGAGTAGTCAGCGCGTTGGCTAGCCATGCAAAGTGTCTCGGGTTCGATTCCTGCCACCGTTGACATGAAATATTTATTTAAAAAGGTGTTTTTACACTAGAATATTTCATAGTCCCTGGACTGGCATCTGAAGTGTAAGACTGATCATCTTACCTTTATGGAACAAAAATGATCAAGATTAGCTGTGATTGGTGTACCAATGCAGTACCCTATGCACCATTAGTTACGAAAAGATACTGAACGTGATGAAAACTTGCCGCCGCGAAAAATAAATCATCTAGACCAGAATTTTTCAATCTTTTTGAATGCGACCCTCCTTGCGAGCCAAAAAATATCTGACGACCAGGGGCGTGCGGTCAATATTATCAGTAGGGATGCTGACAAATTAATTATCATGTTCTTACTTTTAGTAGATATGATAGTCGATTTAGATAGATTTCTAATTAAAATCAAAATTGCATAGAATCATTTTTAAGTTTTTTTAAATATATTTTTTTTGCACCAGAACAGGCCAGGAGGCCCAATTACAGTGATGAATTACATCAGGCTTAAGGAAAATTGCCCTTTAATTTTTGTGTTCTCACTGGGACTCGATCCCGGAACCTTCCGTGTGTGAGTCCAGCGTCTTGTCCACTACACCATAGAGGTTGCTAGTTAGTTTTCCTTAATGCAAGTATATTTTACACGCTTATTGAAAGTGAGCACATAAATGAATAAACAAAACAACACAATTTATTTACAAGTAATTCAAATAGATCAAGTCAAAGAAAGAATCGTGTGTTAGAAATACCACATTGTAAAACGAGGCTCGCATAGAGACATGCATATTTTATAGGCCCAAAAATTTTTAATTATTTTTTTACTGATAATATTTCATTGATTCCAAACTTTCAAAATTTTCCTTCTTTTAAAAAACATGCACTATCTTGGATTCAAACTAAAGATATGAACTTTTTTTTTATGATTTATTTTGTTGCCCTTTAATAATAAGGAATATTTTTGTGTTTTTTTTTATATATATTTTATTTCCTTTTTTAATAATTATTTTAAAAAAACATATTATCTTATGCAGAATATTTTATTTTTTCTTTCTTATGTTATACAAAAATATTATAACTGTCCATTGTTTATTATAGGAGCAAAAAATTATTAACATTTTCTTGTATACCCACGTACAGGCCATGCCTTTGTGAGATTTTTTTGTTTACTATTTTTCTATTAATATGTATTTCGTTGATTTGTAATTATGCTTTATTTTTTTAATACTGTGTCATTTTTATGTTTATTGTAAGAAAACAAAAAAAAAATTAAAAAGAGATAGTCAGGTTTCAATAAATAATTACACATTCTAAAAATAATCGAATAACTTAACATAAATAAAATAATATTGTCAGTTCCATATACTGCTGTCTTCCATGTACTCATTTAGTCCATAATAGGCCTTTTTTAGAAGTACGCATTTTATAAAAAGTTTCAACTTATTGTACGTCATAAATCACTTTTACTAAGTGCGTTTGAGGTATTATATTACGAATATGGTACTATATAACGTTTTCTTTGCAATAACAATAATTGATAGTTAATCTTTATATAAATCATTCCTCTGTACGTGTGATATCATTGAACTCCTAAACGGCTTAACCGATTTACGTGCGGTTTTCAGAGAAATATAGATCTTTGCGCTGTGCGTGTTCGTAGATATCAAAATCTTTAATCTAATGTGTAAAAAAGAAGTAAAGAGCATAAATGTTTTATTTATCGATCTACCAGGGTTGCATTCGAGGAGAATGCACTTAAAAAAAATTGGAAAGATGTTGTTTTTTTTTGTGTATAAAAAAAGTTTATTTTAAAATGTTTACAAACAGCATTTGTTTTTTTGAAGATCTCAATCAGATTCTTTTCTTTAATTCTTAACAATTTCTACGCATTTTTTTTACTGGATTTTTGGTAATACTAAAATAATATTAAATTTAATAATTTTTTTAAAATTATATTCCTACATAAGTACACCCCTCTGTTGGTGAGAAGACCGGAGTTTGACGTTTGCAAAAAGAATGCCATATTTGAAAAAAATATTGTTTTATTTTTTGGAATTCAACCATAAACAAGTACCTACTTAAATTTAATATTAACAAATTTTAGTTTTGGAATTTTATCACAAACAATTACCTAGGAAACTACTTATCAATGAAAAGTATTTTTTCAAGGCAAGCCAACGTTCGGGCAGGACAACGTCTGTCGGGTCAGCTAGTATTCTATAAATTAACTAAGCACAGCAGCAGGCGCGTCTAGTGGTGAAAATGTCAACATTAGGACAGTACCTCAAACTCGAGACTCGAGATGTTCTTAAATTTTGAGCAAATTACAATATTACGCTATTTAAAAGTTTATGCAATACGTTATTAGTCTTTTTTTCTTCGCATTACACGAGTTGGATGCTTTTACATCTATGAGTCTCATAGAACAATACGATAACTTTATGAACCCCAATACGCGTGCCCGGAAATTCGAACATTTGTTATACGACTGGACTTAAAATGAAGAATTGTATCCAGATTTCAGCGTATAAAACGAATACTATCAAGGCCAATGTACCTTGATATTTAGAACATTGATGTGGGAAATAAGCATACATAAATACATATAGGTAGGTATGTATACTGAAAATATTATTTGAATGAGGAACTTCAGCCCTACGGGAATTTAGATACAATTTGTTTTTTCTTGCGCGCGGTAAAAATTAGAGCATTAAATTGAAGTGTAAAATTTCTTAACAATGTTCGAAAAAAATAATAATAAATATTTTAATTAAAACGCACTACTTTGAATGACGTCACTGGTTTATGTGAACCATCCAATAATATGAGAGCTTTGAAGGATATCCGGTTTGGTCACCATACACGAACCAATTGGAAGAACTGTCATAGAACAACCTCTGACGTCACACGCTGAGTTATTTCAGAAATACAAAACTTTAAAAAGTCATAGCGCTGATAATACGATACATAAAAATAAAAAAATAAAAAATTTGGTTTAGTTCAATATTACATTAACAAATAATAAAAGACACTGATTTTCCTTATAAGAAAATCGCGTGCGCATAAAAATTTTAAGTCATAATTTTAAGAATATTTGTAGATTATTATTTTTTTTAATATTTATAACTTTGAAAAGTAAAATATATGTTACTATTTTTTTTAATGTTCAAGAGATGCGCTCCATCCACAGTATGTATGGGCGGATCGCGCCTACTAACGACCCCCCTCAGAATCAACTTTTGCCTGGCTCGGGACGATCGAAGTCACGAGCGAGGCCATAGTTTAATACAATTAACGCCCTGGGGGGAGCTAGTGTCTGATCTCAAAAGATCTTAAGCTCTTCAGGATGCTGAGTTTTTCATGCCTTGATTTTTCTTTCGCTTCTCTTGTGGCCGCAACCCCTCGAGCAAAGCTTCGCGACTACCCAGGGGGTCACGATCTACAGGTTGAAAAACACTAATCTAGACCAACCTAGCATTGTGAGTAGATTATTTGGAAGATAGGAGTCATCAGAAGTCGAAAACCGTCGTTTAAGGATAATGGACGTTTGAATCATGCTAAAGAGTGTGCATTTCAAGATTTAGTACAAATTAGATTATTTTCGTGATTTTCTTAGATAATTTTAAAAGGAGGAAATTCAGCCAGTCTGCTAGCATTTGGACATACTCAAACATTGTTTAATTAACTGCCTGGTAAAAGAAGAAGTATAAAAATTGGAAAATTGTTTTCAGGCATTGCCTTGTAGATAATTTGGTTTAGCCGAATGAATCTCACCCACATAATGAATGTTTCAGCTCCTTTACTTAAAAAAAATCAACAAATGAAAGAGTTGAGAAAATGTGGATGTTTAAACAGGTGTATGTTACACAGAGTGTAAAGTGGCCACTTAAACCAGCCAATGACAGGTAATAAGCCCTGTAAATGCCTAGACTTTCCTTCACAACAATGTTTTTCCTCTCAGTTAAAATAAATTTTAATATGAATAGGGAGGAAATCCAGCCAGACTGCAAGCATTTGGACATACTCAAACATTGTTGAGTTCGAATCACGTTTGCACTCATTTTCAAAAACAAAAATGATCTACACGTTAAACGTTACCAAACTGGTCGTACCGCTATGACGGCTGTCCTGGAAAAGACGGCACCGCTGTTTGCCATTCTGCTCACAATCAACGTTCTCGAGGAAACCAGCCGTATCTGTTTTGTACAGACAACGTATTGATGACGTCATCCATTGTAATATAACGGCCGTTAGATTAAGATACCGCTCTCTTGGGAAACCATGGCTGCACTAAAAAATGAGTATGTGCGAATCCGGTAGGAAGACGCTCGGTCTTTAAAACGGTTTTCAGGTATGTGGAGGTAGTGATAATGTTGTGTTTTATACTGTATATTATCACTGTGGTTAGATTACTTCGCTTGTATATAAAAAAAACAATATTTAAAATGTTTTGTGTAAGTAGTTACCTATATGAATTCAATTTAATTTAATCACTAAGGCAATTCATAAAATTAATTCTTCCCCGTTTTAATACCTATTTCTCAGGGTGAGTTTTGCAAAGCTTAGGAACAAGATACGATCTCAATTTCACGAGGGTGGTTGTAATGGGTTAATGTAGGCTACAGAGATCTCTCCCCACCCCTAGCCTCCTAGAGCACAGGCCACCCGGCCCCGGGGGGGAGGCAACCCTTACTTGCGTACCTATTTATATTATGATAACCTTCCCGAAACATGAGTAAGATAAAACGATTGTAACAGAGCACTTTCATAAGGAATATATTGTCAGTGGAAATTTAAAATGCTGCAAGGGACAAAACTAAAATTGTTGGAGAACGGGAAAAATAAAAACATACTGGTTCTTCAAAAAACAGCTATCGTCCGTCTCCAGGCAAACGAAGAATACAGTTATGTGTGCAAAATGAACAAAAACCATTGACGAATATTTGTGACTCGATAGCTACTCTCAAGTGTACTAGGCTATCAGTCATTATGGAGGAGGAGGGACGTTCATTTAGATGTTCACTTTTGCCAGGTGATCAGTGGTCGCACACATAACTCAGAAATTCTGATGGATGTAGGTCTGTTCGTATCTGATAACTATCTTCGACAAAGAGAGCATAGATTGTTTTACCTACCACGATGCAGAACCAACCTGCCAATGGTTATGCCGGTTGGTAAAGCAATCTTGCTACTAATTCGCATCGCCTCGGATGTCGACATATTTCACGACAGTGGGCTTTCCCTTAGGAAAGCACTTTCTAATTTTTAATTTTTCTTTTTATATTTTATTATATTATTTTAATAACATAACTATCTACTGTAATTTGTGATATTTTATTGTATTTAGAATGAATTGGGTCTTTTTTATGTAATGTTCTAAATATCTGAATAAATAAATGAAAAGTGAAAATCTTGAAAAATGAAATCGAGTCGAGTTTAGTTAGCCGAGTGATTTTTTTTAAGACCATTTTATAAATGTTGTAAATAACTTGAGGTGAATTGATGAGAATCGAGTTGTGGTAGAGTTGGATTCAAACCTTGGACTTTTGACCCATGAGTCCACAACACTACCACGGTTACATATACATTCAGTTTAGTTCAATGCAGAAAAAATCGGCGATTATTATAAGTTAACCATAGTATTGTTATGATGTGTTTGCAAAACAGTGAAGAAGGTCAAAAATAAACGAGTTAGCGAAATTCAAATATAAGCAAACAAATTAGGTTTTGTCTATTCTTACTGGGTATAGTAAATACCTGTTCTGAGGTAGACACTATTTTTTAATATAAAAAACACAGCATATTTTTTATTCATCATCATCATTCCCAGTGCATAGGGCACTGCATCAGTACACCAATCGTAGCGTAACTTGATCATTTTTGTTACATGAAGATAAGATGATCAGTCTTACGCTTCAGGTGCCAGTCCAGGGCCTATGAATTATTCAAGTGTAAAACACCTTTTAAAATAAATATTTTATGTCAACTACGTCGGGAATCGAACCCGAGATCTCTTGCATGGTAGGCAAACGCGCTCACCACTACACCACGAGGCCGACAATATTTTTTCTTATTTTCATCGAAAATATTTTTTATTAAAGATGTCTAAAGATAATTAATACAAAATTGAATAATGTATTATCGGTATAAGCTTTTATCTACGATGCAATTGATACCAGGGACGAAGGGGCATATGAAGCAAGTGAGGCTAAGCCTCACTTAGACATCATTGCTATTCACCAGTACTTAATATGTATTTTAATTCACCCTATATTAACACATTATGAAGATAAAAAACTAGCAACCAATATAAAAATGCTCAAAGATGCCTACAAACATGGTCCGTACTGTGTTATTTACTATAGGTACCTACTTAACATTTAGGGGGAAGGTGTACAAAATGACATAGGCGGGTAAAATGATATAGTAATCATATCCCAGAAACCAAACTCTTGATCATGTTTGAACCTGCACAATAATAAGCACTGGTACGACACATAAATACTTAGGGCGCTAATATTTAGGGCGCTTGTGGCGACCGCCCGAGAAGGACGTGTTGCGGGTTACTTTGTGAAATTAAACAATATTTTTGTTGCGCGGACACCGAAGGTATTATTATTATTTTATTTGTATTATTCTACAACACAAACTGAAAGGATATGTTGTGTCATTGTTAATCTTCATGTAAAACTATAATTTTGTTAAAATTTACCAAGTGCAATGTGATATTTTTTAATGTTTTTAAAAACTCACGTAGTGGGGCAAAACGACATATGTACCAGTAGGGTAAAGTGACATACTTTGTCATTTTTCCCCACTTAATACTTTTATTTCTTTATAAGAACAATAATGCTTCGCAATTATGTGCGTAAAACATGACATTTAAATACAACTCCAAATATATTAGAGGCTAAAGCTTAAGGTTCCAAAAAACATATCCTTGAAAAGTGTAAACAAGGAATATGTCAAAAATTGATTATTGATTCAGACACTGAAGACTTTCTACTTACAGACGATGAAGATGACTGCTCATGCATTTAATGTAATGAGTTATATACGAGATCAAAGCCAGGTAAAACATGGTTAAAATGCATAAAGTGTGGAAACTGGGTTCATGCAAAATGTGCTGGTTCAAATAAAAAAACCAAGATTTTTGTTTGTGAAGTGTGCATTAAATATTTTAACTCTTTAATATTCATAAAAAAACTTATCAATTCTGTTTTAAAAAGTGTTGAATAATCATCCCATCTAAATATATATCGTATGTCATTTTGTACACCCGGTGGGGCAAAACGGTTTTTTGCAGTATGTTTTTATTTTTGTATTTTTATTTGATAGATTTGTATTTTTTCCTACTACAACAGTGCTCAGATATCAAAAAATTGTATACATTTTGAACCAAAGAGATTTTTTACTAAATATGTTACCAATGAATTTTTTTTTCATTTTTCCAAAAATCATTCTGTACATCCTCCCCCTACGCATATTATACTTATCCTTAAAATCTGAGCTTCCATTGAAATTTGGTATTAAAGACGCCACTGCTAGAAACACGTATTGACGAAGTGATTTTTAGTGATATATTTTATAGGTTTTATCATTTATTTATTTATTTACTTATAAACAGTTTATTATACTATCTTTGAGACATAAGTCCCAACTCCATGGGACTAAAAGTCATGTGTTGAGTTGGGACGAGTAATTAGTTAACACAGACATACGAGTGTATTAACATATTTATTACAATAGAGATAAAGAACATTTTATAGAAGGGAGAGTAGAAGTCTAGGCATCCACGGGGATTATGACCTGTCAATAGCTGGTTTAAAGCGGCCACTTTACACTCTGTATAACATTCACTATTCTACCTATATTTCCTGTGCTTGTCTACAAAAATTTAGACAAGGTCAAAACATCGTTGATAAATCCTCCTGATCGAAGAAGAAATATAAAAATTGAAAAATATTTTCAGGCGTTGCCTAATATGTAGGTGAAATAATTCAATCATATAAATCTCACCCGCAACAATAAACCGCACTTAAAGTAACATTTCATTTTAATAAATATACTAGAACCACATTTTTATATAGAATAACAAAAATGCTCAATCTAAAGGAATTAATCTACACAGAAAAAGAAAATATATTTACGATGAAAAATAATAAAATAAATACAAATACCAAATTTGATTTTAACTACAACATACCTAAAATAAATACAAGAGCATCAAATAATTTAACTTGCGAACAACATAGGACTAAAACAGAAAAAGAAACAGTTTTGTGTATAATAAATTTTTACAATTTACTTTCTAATGACCTAAAAAATATACAATTTTATACTATATCAAATATACAAAATAAACATGTACGTACTTTAAAAACACCTAAATAAATCAGTTCTTACATCCCGTGTGACGAGTGATATGTGATGTTATTTTATCGATTTTTTATTTCAACTATTATGTTATTATATATAATATTCCCTCATACCAGCACTTTTGCTGATTGGGAATATTTCGTAAAAATAAAATATGTAATATAATGTTTTATGAAAAGTTTAAAAACCTTGTATTTTGTCATAAATAAATCAATTTAAATCTGAAAATATAGATGTTCAAATATAAGCAGAATGGTGAATGTAACACAGTGTGTAAAGTTGCCACTACAAACCAGCTAATGACAGGACATAAGCCCTGTGGATGCCTAGACTTCTGTATTACCTTCTTTAAAATGTTTTTTATCTCTGTTGCAATATGTAAATATTAACAGCTCCCTAGGGGATTGAATCCAGTCCTTGTCTACAAAAGTTTAGACAAACTCAATACATTGTTGATACGAGTGCTTCACTAAATTTTATTACATAGGATCAGAAACATAATAGTAAATTACATTTTACAACAGAGATGAAGATTTTTTAGAGAAGAAAATATACAAGTCTAGGAATCTAAGGACTTATGACCTGTCATTGACTGTTTTAAGTGGCCACTTTACACACTGAGTAACATTCAACATTCTGCCTATTTTTGTACATCTATATTTCTTCGTTTCTTCCATCTGTTGACGTTTGTGAAGCTGAAACCTTAATTATTGCGGGTGAGATTCATTTAATTAAATTATTTTATCTACATACTAGGCAACGCCTGAATATATTGTTCATTTTTTAATTTTCTTGGACCTGGCGGATTTATCAACAATATTTTGAGTTTGTCCAAATTTTTGTAGACAAGGATTGGATCAACCCCCTAGGGAGCTGTTAATATTAACATATAAAAACAGACACAAAGAACATTTAAGAGAAGGTAATGTAGAAGTCTAGGCATCTACGGGGCTTATGACCCGTCATTGGGTGGTTTAAATTGGCCACATTTCACACTGTGTAAAATTTACCATTCTGCCTTTATTTTTTTAGTGTTTTAACATCATGGATTGGTGATTTGTTTTTTATGCTTAAAAACTATTGTGTTGTTGTTTCTCTTTGAACGTGGAAAACAAACAACAAACAATATTAATATCGAATATTTGTTAGGTTCCTAGCAAAATATCCGCCATTGTGGTTTTGTTGCGTCCTTCCGAGAATAGAGAAATTAATATACCTTCCAACATAAGGAGAAGAGGGCGCGGGGGGGAAGGAGGGAAGAACAAGATGGCGGAGGAGATCAACTGTGAGGGAAAGAGACGGAAACGGACAGCTGAAGAATAACTGCCACAATAGAGTGGGAGGGGTGTCTTCAGTTTCTAACTTTACGGCGTCGAGTTATTAGAGTTGGCTAGCAAATGCAAGCATCTAGTAAAAGTGGTGATATGCGGTATGTAATATAAGCGTAAGGCGAAATAATACGCACTTTTTATCAAAGCTCCTTTATATTTTTTCTGTGTTTTACAACTCTGATTTCTACTAGTGACCTTAATTGATTTGTAAATTATCATAAATAAATACCTAAGTCCAACATAATTATTATTATGTATTCGTACCTACCTAGGTAATGGATATGTCGCCGCCATAAAGTTAAATCAGCCGCTCAACTGAGCGGCTAGGCTGTTCATTAAATGCCGGCATTCAACTAAATAGTTTGCTCGTTCGTTTAATGAACGTCGAACGAAAGGGTTGAACGTCATCTAGCGTCTTTCGTTTTAATACAACTGTAATAATTGTTTCATTTTTAAATGTATTTATATGTGAAGCTAGGTTAGGTTAGAAAAGGTTGGGTTAGATTTCACAATAGGAAATAGGTCTATAAAATACTGTTTAATTTCAAAAAAAAGTTTTTGCAAATTATTTGTGCATAAAAAATATTTTTAAATTTGTAATTTTGAATTCCCGCAAAAACGGCCATTTCATTGGCCACGCCCCTAATACGTCACTATTCATGTTAATTTTTTATTTTTATATTTAACTTTTTGTACGTAACGTTATTTGTACATTGGCGGGCTTATTTCCGCATGGCATTTTTTTCCAACCAACCCAAAAAAAAATTTTTTTATTTTTAATTCAAGTTACAGAAGATATTCAATAGAAAATAAATATTAAAAAGCTAAAGATATATAAAATTACAAATAAACGTATTGGTTTATAAATTACCTTCAAAAATCAAAACTATTACTCAATGTGAAAAAGGAAAAAAGATGAAAAGGAAAGGAGAAGAGATTAAGGAAGAGAAAGGGGATGTTTCTTTAGACGTGATTTAAACAGAGATAATGTAGTAACATCTTTGATAGTGGAAATTGAAAATTGTTCAGAACAATATCACGAATCTTGACGTCACACCAACCACGGCCAAGTATTTTTATTATATTTTTTCTTTACATTTATAAGTGAAAACATTTTTCCACAATATCCATATCCATTTTGGAAATACAATTAATTATTCTAAATCCATTTTATATATTTTTATCGGTATTCAAAGTATGTGATATTTCCTTATTAAAAAAAACAGTTTTTTTACGTCACTTAATACTTAACTCTACATATGATTTATTGTTTCAACATTTACTTTGTGGAAAAACATTTTGAATTTATCTAAAATAAAACACTTTGTAAATTTACCACACAAGAGTTTAATACATTAAAACACGACTGGTTTCGGGTAATACTGATTACTGAACTCTAACTCTACAATTCATCCTTAACTTATATTAATAAGTGCAATATTAACGTGCAAAAACTATTAGAATGGACAAACAAAAACTTCTTTACACTAAATGCCAAGAAATGCAATATAACACATTTCGAAACACAAAAAAAGAACCATAACATGAACATATGAAACTCTTAAAGAACTAGAACATGTGACTTACCTAGGACTTACAATGGACATACAATTAAAATGGACAAAACACATAGACGGACTCACTAAAGTAATAGCATCACTACATAGCCTCTTCTACAAAATTAAAGATTATATACCAAGAAAGGAAAAAATTATGATGTACGAAGCCTATGTCAAAAGTAAATTGAGTTACATGATCGCCTTCTGGGGAACTGGCAACAAGACAGACATAACAAGAATACAAAGACAATAAAATAAAATTCTTCAACTAACATCAACCTACCCTACCTGACCTCTACGACTGAACTGTACAAAAAAACACACCAGTTTGACATAAACTGCTTGACTAAAATTGAGACCTTTAAAATTGTGCACAAAATAACACTGGGAAACATACAAGACGACGACATAATATTAGTCAAAAATGCTGACATACACAAATATAACGCCAGACAACAACAACACTATCATATTGAAAAAGCAGAGACAAACACAGGACAGTCAAAAATACTACATAATGGACTTAAACACTACAACGACCTACCTTACTATTTGAAAACTTTTACTAGAGACAAATTTGAAATCAATCTGAAAAAACACATGATGACTGAACTAAGTAGACTAGACGAGACATAAAATGACTAGACAATATTAAATTTCTAATGTTACCCTAACGGATTTTTTAAAATTGTAAATGAATAAAAAATAAAAAAGTTAAGTTACTCTACAATTCATCCTTAACTTATATTAATAAGTTAAGTAAAAAACACATATTTGACTTTTGAATGGGCCGTTTCCAAAGGGCTAGCTTTCAACCAGCCAACACGTTGAGCATTAAGCTATCATCATTCATTCAACGAACATTCTAGTCATTCAGTTGAATGCTGGCATTTAATGATCAGCCTTGCCGCTTAGTTGAGCGGCCAATTAAATTATTTGGCAGCGACAGATACATGCCGTATTATTTTTAAAAATTTCACTACTACTACTAATACCACTGCTATTACTACTGCTACCATCACGCCATTTCCAAAGTAGACAAAGAGGATGGATCGTCACATACGTCTATTTTGACATACATTTCTAGCTTCTTCCACATTCATACAATTAGTCATACATGCCCACCGGTTGCGTCTGCTTTTGACATGACCAGATTAAGATTTTGGTTTATCTGATCATGCTAAGTCTTTCTTGGTCATCTTCGTCCTACTTTACCATTTATTCTCGTAATATATATCTGTTTTACAAAATGTCTAATAATTATTTTTTTTATTACTTTTTTATTCTTTATTCGGATAACCAACAGCTACAATTATTATGTATAAAAAACAAAACAAACAACAAATAAGCCAATAACAGGTTTTCACAAATAGCACCACAGTATGTTAACAAATATTATCAAACACAAAATAAACAATTATCTAAATCCAAAAGAAAAAAAAAATAGAAAAAAAACACTACAAATTACTTGTAATTCGAAAGCAAACGCCGCACGTCATTATGTAATCATATGCGAATAATTTCGCAAATAAGAATAAAATATATTTAAAGATGGAGAGACATTTGTCGTAGATAAATAATTTTGAATTGTAAGCATATGAGTATATAATAATATAATAAAGCGAGCGTTTGCTTTCGGAAACAGCGGTTACCAACCTATTAAAAACAATCGTTCATAGTAAATACGAGTACATAAAAAATAAATATAGAAATCTCAGTAAATGCGAGCGAAATAAATAATAATAAACGTATTAAATAAACTTGCTATAAAGAATTTTTTATCTTGACTTTGTTGAGAATCAAATTCGAGGCCTAGAAAATTGCGAAGAAAAGGACGGCGCTGGAATGGAATTTTAAATTTGTTTCCATCGCGATTGTTCTTTCAATTGATACCCAGCCAGCCAGTAGTAAGTACGCGCCGATCAGGCGATCAGTATGCGCATGACAGCGCTGGTAAATAAATGTGCTGGGAGGTTATGTTGCTTTTTAACATTTTTTATAAGGCGATATTAAAATTCCTCCGCAATTTATCGCGATTATTAATATAATTACATTCTTTGTTTATAGTAATCTAAATGTTAGATATTATATCTGATAATTTATTTATTTAAAATGCTATTTTATAAACATTATTTGTCTAAATTTAGGGGAACGGACCGCACATGCTCGGTAGTTCTATTCTATTTTTTGTTTTTATTGTCATTATTTTTATTCTTTCTTCGGAAGTGTGTGTCCGCTACTTCATGTTTATAATTTTGGTCCTTTATATTCTAGGTATTTGTTTTGCTATCCTCCAAACGAATAGTTTTGCTAACTCCGTTCGTCCTTAAGAGAGGATGGGGTTTGAAAGTTATCCAGGACTAAAGAAGCCCATCTAAAATCAATAGTTTCGGGACCCAGCCACGTTATCCAAGTGAGGTACTCAAATTTCTCATCCAAATATTACGACTAGAACTAGCTCTTAGCAAATAAATTAGGCCTTACAAATTTATATATTTATTTCATCAGTCAACATTTTTCATACGGTACATAAGTATATTCGTCTAATAGTTGTTTTAGTTCGCGTTCAAACAACAAACTATGTTTAACTTAATTATGTTAAGTGTACAGGAGTTCTGAGAAAGCCATTTTATTAATAAAATTCAACTGAAAAAAAAAAAACATTTAAATTGTTTAGTGAGTTTTTAAACGAGTTTTTTCTTAGGTCGTGGTCATTACTTATGCCTATTTCGTAAAAAAAACTTTAAAGTTCTACTTTTGCAGATTTGTGTTTTGGTCTGTCGGACAAAAACGAACTGAAGCGACGTAGTGGTAAAATGGTAAGCGCCCGTTCCTACCAAGCAAAAGGTCTTGGTTTCGATTTCCGGTACGCTTGACATTAAATATTTATTTATTTAACTTTTTGTACATAATGTTATTTGTACATTGGCGGGCTTATTGCCGAATGGCAATTTCTTCCAACCAACCAATAAAATAAAAAAATTATTTTTATAATTCAAGTTACAGAACATGTTCAATAGAAAAAAAAATATTAAAAAGTTAAAAATGTATGAAAATAGAAATAAACGTATTTGTTTATAAATTACCTTAAATCAAAATTTAAAGGGGTGTTTTTACCTAGAATAGTTCTGAGTCCCTTAGACTGGCACATGAAACGTAAGACTGGTAACTTTACCTTCACGTTACAAAAATAAATGATCGAGATACGCTGCGGTTGGTTTACTAATGCACCATTAAAAGCAGATAGAGAAATTTTGATGACGATAGATCTTTGTTTGGTCAAATTTATATATTCACGCAAGCGAAAAAATCTAACATGAATTTAAAAATAACAACAGAGGGACCAACTCTTCGGAGAAGAGAATATAGATGTCTTGTCATTTACAGGGCTTGTAACCTGTCATTTATTGGCGTAGGTATGCTTATCTTAAACGTATAAGCACAATACAATACACAAAATAGACGAACATAGAAGTTGAACTTTTTTACATTTTATTCATATATTCCTGAAGGAATAACCAACATTATTTTGAAGATTTTTTTATACCCTAGAAATTAATGACAAGAAATTAATTAATTAATTATATCAACTGGTTTCAGGTAATGACTTGGAATTTATTTATAAAAAAAGGGTTTTGAATTTACGAAATGTAATAAAAACGAGAATATATTTTGTTG
Source organism: Micrasema longulum (assembly GCF_059751315.1). Classification (NCBI taxonomy): domain Eukaryota; kingdom Metazoa; phylum Arthropoda; class Insecta; order Trichoptera; family Brachycentridae; genus Micrasema; species Micrasema longulum. The sequence goes on along the minus strand of NW_028277596.1, from coordinate 43,640 downwards.
AGTGACGTAAGCAGGAGCTGCTCAGGGGTGACTTAGTGGTGTTATGAAATTGAGGGACTTATGAAGCCGCTTCAGTACAATATTACATCGATTTTTAAAATTCGTATTTTAATATTTTTATGGACCGAATTATCGAAATTATTTTATATAATTCTTCTTTATGTAACACTGATTGAAAACTTCGTTAATATCTTTTTTGTAATTTATTTATGTTATTCTAAGAACATTATTTATTAAAATTAAATAATCTATTGAAAGACGTCACTCCCCATTATGTACACAAGAATTGTTTATTTCGTTTACGTGATGGGAAACGTTTATGTAAATATATGTATTTGATTAATGTAAAAAATTGTACTTATATATTGTATTATATATATATATATATTATATTGTTATATATATATATTATATTGTATAATATAATTATATATATATATATTATATTATATTATATATATATATATATTATATATATATATATTATTACTTATACTTATATTGTATTTTAATTTGTTATTAATAAATAAAAAAAATTAAAAACATATCTGATTTTTTATAATTTCATTTGATATGATTCGCTTTTCTGTTTTCTAGATTATGTTTTTAATTTTTTATATTATTTTTTTTTATTATTCAATTTCATTTTTAGACTGTTATTCTTAATACTGTTATTTTACATTATAATACAATTTTTTCTAATTGACTATAATTTTATTGTATTTTTCCCTAAAAAAACATTAGACAAAAAAAAGAAGATAAAAAGACTATGAAAACATTCCTGTGATGTACTTACATGCTCATACGTTTAATTCAACCTAGTAGGCACTTTATACACTAGTAACATTCATAATTCTGCCTATGATTGAACATCCATAATTCTCTCATTCTTCCATCTGTCGATTTTCGTGATGTTGATAAAAAATTAGAACAAGGAAAACATTTAAAAAAACTGATTCTTCGCATTTCTTTATCACATATCGCCGAGGAACGTTCGAAAAGATTTGTTCCCAATACCTGTGTTCGATTTAGTTATTGACAGCGCTATTTGTTCTGCGGGAAGGGCGTCTGATTGGTTCCTGCGGGGAAGTACCTCTAGTCGATGGCTAACCGTAATCGGAACTCTTATCGGCATCCCCTTAGGCAAATGGAACCTCCCACTTCTGTAATAGCCTTTAGCAAGGTAGGCAACCTAACTTTGGCACGCAGCCGAAGAAAAGTTTGTGGATATTATTATTTATTTATTATTGCATAAATGTACATGCGTATTTATCAACAGGACATCGATTATAAACGCTGTCTTCATCGATATAACATAAAATCTATATTTATGTACAAAAATGTGTATATTTGTATGAATTTATCCTTCACAGCTCTCATTTCATTGGTTGGTTGATATGAACAGGTGACGCAGATCAAAGTAGTGCATTTTTATTAAAATATTTTTTTGTTTATATTCAAGAAACTTTGTTGTACAATTTAATGCTCTAATTTTTCCCGCGCAAGAAAACATTTTTTTAATCCGATTTCCCGTAGGATTGAAGGTCTTCACTATTAATTTGGCGATTTTTATTTTTTGCATGCGACTCCACTTTGCTTCACATATGGCCACACTGATGATTACCGTCAAATTAATGTCGAACTACGAAATGTCATTTATAAAACTTTTTTTAAAAACGTAACAAAACAAATACCTGCGGTTTTTTAAATTTAACCTAATAAGGAAATTTGATGGCTTTTCAATTTTTATTTTATTTGTTAAACGACCAATAAAATAAGTAAAAAAAAAGAAAATTCGTTAAGATTTTTTAAAGTTTTGTATTTCTGAAATTACTCCGCGTGTTACGTCTCAAGTTCTATTCCGCTTCTTCTCGGTCAGTTCTGCCGACTTGTCCGTTGACGATAAGTAAACCGGAAATCTTCCACAACTCTCTTATCATTAGTTGATTCATATGAATTAGAGAAGTCGTTCAAAGTAGTCGTTTTTATTAAAATGATTTTTTCGTTTATTTTCAAAAAACTTTGCCGTATAATTAAATGCTCTAACTTCTACCGCGAGTATGAAAACATTTTTGTACCCAATTTCCCGTAAGGCTGAAGTTTCTCATAAAGAGTTTTGGATAATACTTAAGGGCCCAATAATGATCTAATTGAAAATCATCATGCTTGGTTTCACGTGTTTTATGGATTGTATTTTATAGGAGCTAGGAGCGTCCAAAAACCCTAAAAAGCGCCTAGTTTTAGCTGCCGTCTTTGGATGTACGATATACCAATATGATATATATATATATGTTTTTTTTTAATTGAGAAACAAACGTGCTGATACAAAAAAATGTATTTCCTTCTGACACTCTTTTTTTCAAAAATGGTTATGTTTTAAGGTACGGACAACGGGAATACGAGACTTCGATTAAGTCTATTTTAATTAGGCAAAATAAAATTCATTATATTTTACTACTGCAAGAGAAAAATCCAAGAAAGGTTTATTCTCAATTAGTTTGGGTGTTCTGTATTTTTCATTACCCTCTTCCATAGCTCCTATATCCCACCTGCTGAAAAGCCTCTACATAGATGCGAGAAAGTAATAAATAGTTTAACTAAATAACAGTTGGCACTTAATTCAATAATATCAATATATGAAAGCATCCAAAACGCAAATAAATGTATGAAAAATAGTTAATAGTGATATTGATGTGTTTAAATATCTCACTTCGTGTATGGCTGCAGGGCTGAGAAAATGGGTAGTATTAGACCGGGAATGACAAAGTGCGAGACAAAACCGGCAAGAAACGTCCAGAATTAGTGGTAGCCCTGTCTCCCCGGCAAACTTTGAGGTGTCGGGTAATTCTAGACCGGCGACCGGCAGAAAATCCAAATTACTTGCCCGACTCGCATAGATAAGCGAATAAATTAATGTCTTTCCCTAATACCGACTTGCTCATCCAGAGTCGAAACACATTAAAAATTAATCCTGTGATCACGAAACCAAAGACGTAACTTAATAATTCAGTTGTGTAAGCAAAGAATTTAGATTTGTTAATCTTATGATTCCTATTATTTATTTTTGCATTAAATATTAGCAGATAGGCACCCATCAGTATACCATCATTATGAGATTCAGGGTTCCAATAGGGTTCTGATTTTTCCACATATGGTGAGAACTTCTTCGGCATAAAGACAATACTTTTACATAGGAAAAAACATATATATATATACATATAGAATCGTGGAAATCCTGCAAGAACCTCAAGCCATAAAGGTTTTTTAAAGAGTCTCAGAGATTGATAGCTTATAAATGGCCGACACAATGACGTTCATGTTTGAATTTTTTCATTGATTAATTTTAAAAGTTCTTTGTTGTTTTTATTATGTAACTACTTTCATCTATTTTTTTTGTTATCGATTTTGTTTATATATAAACATATATACTAGTTCTTACCCTCGGCTTCGCTCGCTAGGTATTAGGGAGAAATTTGTTTTATCGTTTGAACAATATGCCTTTTCGGTATAAAAAGAATCTTGTACCTTATGCCAGTCTTTCAACTATCGCTATGCAAAAAAAAGACGATCCGTTAGTTTATGGCGGACGTAGCATCGTAAGGTATTCGGTTTCAATATTAATTCATTTTTCACGAAGAATTTTCTCGAAGGAGTAATGTTTTTTTGGGATAAAAAGTCGTTTGTGAGACTGGTAACTTTCCAGCTATTCCTACGCAAAAAATCACGTCAATCAGTCTCTTCATTACGATGTGAAATAAGACTTTATTTTAAAAATTATTCGTTTGCACATTTCTGGTCTTGCGGGTACAAGAGCAGATCCCAGCAATTCTGCCCGTACGAGGTTTTCCTGTTATTTAAATTATTGAATACCAAAAACACGTACGATTTTTCCGCGAAGAGAAATTCATCTTTTGTGGCTCCAAGAGCATTCAATATCCTGGATGAAAATATTATGTTTTCTAAAGCGAAAGCCATTTTCAGTAGAAGTGCACAAGTCCAACGGAAAATACCATTACAGGAGATCGCTGCGAGAAATTGTGTAGATTTATTTACCATTAAGCATGTTATCCAGATGTTTATTAAAATGTAAGTTTATGTAATAATTGTTATTTTTAGTATTCTTTAATTATACGCATGATTACACTTTTCATTATGTTGTATCCCAACTCAACATAGATTTCTTGACCTCATAGAGTTCTTGACCTCATAGAATTCTTGACCTTATAGAGCTCTTGACCTCATAGAGTTCTTGACCTCATAGAATTCTTGACCTTATAGAGTTCTTGACCTCATAGAGTTCTTGACCTCATAGAATTCTTGACCTTATAGAGTTCTTGACCTCATAGAGTTCTTGACCTCATAGAGTTAGGGATACGTTATTATTTTTTTGTAATATGTATCTTTGTATGAATAAAAAAATAAAACTTTTTTTTTATGACAATAAAGACTTGAGTGGAGCGATTTGACCAATCAGAACCCAATATTGCGTCACAACGAAAAAATACTGGTCTGGAAAAATTTTACTGTGAGAGAGCTGGATTCGAACCATCTACTTTTAAATCTACCATAATTATAAATATGTCGTTTTAAGAAAAAAAAACATGTTTCGTCGTGATTTGAGATGATTCATATAGATACATTCTCCAGTGTCCGAGTGGATTGAAAATACAGTTATGTGTGTGAAATAGAACTAAAATATTAAACGATTGCTTTCGAATCGATGTGTGTTCTCAAATAAAAATCCTGAGTAGGAAAATAACATTCTCCTACCTCGCTTGAGGTCCCGGATTCGATTCCTGGGAAGATCGACTTGAAATTTTGATTCAAAAGTTCAAAACTGACAAATATTCAAAACTGCAATATTTTTTATGTTCCTGGACTGGCACCCGAAGCGCAAGGCTGATAATCTTACTTTCATGTAAAATATAATCAAAATACCGCATTTAGTGTAATATTGGAATACCCTGTGCACTATCGGTGCGACAGATATGATGATATTGAGACATTTTCGATAAAATCTCGTAAAGGGGGAAAACGCGTATGATAATGTTGATTACAATTACAAGGAAATATCATGACTTTATTAAAAATATTAATGTTAATTCGTCTCTTATTGTCCTTACTTCGGACTTTGGATAGGTGACCCAATAGTGAACCGTGAACCTCCCACCGAGACTCTCCTACACGTATCAATAATTAAGACTTCGCTCTCGACCTTGAGCCGGGGAAGAGCAGGGCAAGTTAGAGAAAAGAATTGACGAAAATGGTTGCTATTTTTTATTAATTTCATCAAAATGCGAAATTAATTCAGTTAGCATGTGAACTGCTATTATAATTACTTACTATGCTATAAGTATATAATTTTAAGATTGACAGATATCTCTAGTGTGTTATATTAAAAATTTGTCCTGTTTTGTAAATACACAAAATATTATTATTATTTCACACATATTACAACAGAAACATTTTTAAAAGGGGAAAGTTTTTGTAAACAAATATAAGGATAGCAAACAAACAAACAAACCGTCAGCCCGTTTCCCTTTTAGAGTATACAAAAAGGATAGAACGCCATATTAATCTGTCTTTGCATACTGACCTCGCTATCTCTACATTGATGCATCTTTTTATGCACGCACGCCAATTATTTTGACTTTTGACATGTCCATTTTCAAGTATTTGTTGAATTTGGTTGTGTCGTTTTTGGTCTTTCTCAGTTTCTACATTCATCAACATTCTCGTCTTTAATCCTTTTAGCCATTCTTTCGCTGTCAATTCACTCTACATGTCAACGTTTTTTAAAAAAATGTTCAATGTTTATTTCATTTTACTTTCAGTAGTTCGGTTGAGGTTTGCTTTTGAGTTTTTTATTTTTTTTAACATTATTCTTATTTTTCTTCTAGTCTATGACTTTTGCGAGTTACTTTTCTTGTTTTTTTAATTAGGTTTTGTAAAAAAAAATAATTTAATTTCATTCTTTTACTAGTGTTTATTTAAATTATTTTATTACTAAATATGCGGAGTGCATCTAATCACAATAGATTATTTTTTTAAATACATGAAAAAATGGCTTTATTTCAACCAGTGCCTGCCTAAATGTTTACGTGTGTATGAATAATGTAAATAAAAGTGAATATTATTGTATTATAAATGTTTTCCCTCTCTGCTGATTTCAAATATTTCAAGATAGGCCATTTCTTTTATTCATTCGAATCCCTTGTTCCAGAGTATTGTGACTCTGTTTTTCTCCTCATTGGCAACCCCGTAGCTAGGCTCATAAGCGTCCCTGGCGAGGTTTGAATTTTGCGCCCTCTAAGACTTTTCTTTCTTGGAAGAGAAAAAGAAAAGAAGGCTGTGGGTCAGCAAAGTTGCGACGGGGGGCACAGGTGCTCTCCATAGCTATCGGTGTATCTACCTCTAAACTCAGAGATACAGAGTCGATAGTGTATCTTCGCACTGGCCCAGGAGAACTTATATTCAACTTAACCGTCATACTCGAAGGTATGGTTTTCATCTTGTGGGCTGGGGAGATTGCACGGCGTCCACCATGAACCTCCTAATAAATGTACAAAAAAATATACTTAGAGTAATGCTTCAATATACCCTAACTTTCCCATCTGATGAATGTACTGGATATTAGACAAAAAAATGGCGGCCTCCGTAGTGTAGTGGTCAAGACGCTTGACTCACGCACGGAAGGTTCCGGGTTCGATTCCCGGTGAGAACACAAAAATTAAAATTTGATTTTTCTCAAGCCTGGGTGTTCTGTGATGTAATTCACCACTGTAATTGGGCCTCCTGGCCTGTTGTGGTGCAAAATAAAAATAAAAAAATAAAAAAATAAATAAATAAATGAGTCATTGACACATTTCTGGTCATGCGGCTAGGAGAGATGATCTCAGCAATGCTCGTACAAGATTTTCTATTCATTTGAAAAATTAAACCCTGTGTGGCTACGATGTGCCATAAGTCTACGTGGAATACAATATTTGATGCACTTCTATTATTTAAAAAAAAAATACAACAGGGCTAAATCACAACATATTTTTTCAGAAAATAGATTAATAAACAGTATATATACCTGTTAAACTTTTGTTTTTTAATACCTGTATTTCAAAATATCTCGTATTTTGCTTATTATAAACACGACATTACAGCTTCGTTTGAAGAGGGATTTGTTGACATAGTCTTTTAAAAGTTAAAACCGAAAACACGTACGACTTTTGGTAAAACATTTTTTAGCCCTAAGAGTGTTCCACGTCCTGGATTAACATAATAAACTCTCCAAAACGAAAGCCGTCTTCAGGAGAAATATTCCAAATGGGGTTTTGTCTAAAGGAGGAGACCAAATCAGGATACGGCTGCGAGACATTTCATACATTTATTTATAGTTAGTAAAAATATATTTACATTTATTTTTTAAAGATAAAAAATAAATAATAGCATTTTTATGATTTACCAGAACACTTCATTTTGAGGGCTGTTTTTAACGAGTTGTAAATAAAATATGGTTCACACATGGTGCTGCGTGTTATCCAAGTGGAGATATAAAATTTATGTCTACGTTATAATCTTTATTTTTGCATTCTTAAATAATATGTTCGTACGCTTTCACTTTCCATCATGTTGTATTTTGGTCTCGTGGAGTTAGGGATACGTTGTTTTTTTTATGAAATATTAGTAACTTTGCGAAACATAAAATAAATCAGTATCTTCTTACTGTAATTACCTCTCCCGAACTACGATAATAGGTGAGGAGAAAAAAATGTTAAAAAATATCGATCATTATTGAAGTAACTACAGATGCAATACAATATAACCAGAGCCATCCCGATTAATTACTCGAGGATTCTTCTGTTCGCCATTCAGACATCTCCATTAATCCTATTACCTCGGTACTTAAAACGTAAGTACTCCTGCCCGATAATTTCCAATCTCAGCCAACCCCCTTTGATGCAATCAAATTATCTCCTAATACCTGCTCACACCTCGCTACTCGAGCAAATTGTCGTCCGCCCCAGCCAACTCTCGGAGGGACTCGAAAGGTCACTTTGAACTATTTTTACTCTAATATCGCGCCTTTAAGGTTTCAAATTAGTTTATAGAATAATGAGAAAGCCCGGGGCATTTAATGCAATGGTGAAATACAAGACTTAGGTACTCATGTTTGTAAAATATAGTAGATTACTTCTCCTAAGTGATCGCAAAGTTACAAGTTGTTAATTGTTTTGGTCGTTAAAGAAGTTGAAAATGTTGATATTCAATATTCGAGAAAGGAATTAAAATAACTAAAACAATAAAAAAGTTTTTTTGTGGTTTGATTACCATTTGTAATGACTTAGGACTTAGGATATAGAGATTTTGGTATTATTTATGTTTTCATTGTATATTTATCATTTATTTTTAAGACTGAATAAGCACACATAATAATAAAACTGTAATTACCTTTTTAATATTATTATAAAATACATCATTTACTGCCTTAGAACGGGGAAGCTATCCCTAGTTAGGCAGTTTAGATAAACCACCAGCAAAAATAAAAATATATATGTTTAATTTTACTACTAAATTAATTTGTTTTATAAATAATTCATTGTAAATAGCTGTAATAAACTGGTAAATTTTTTATTTTTTTATTTTTTAAGTAAATAAAAAAAATAACCGATATACGATACATACCCGGGCGGAATTAAAAGCACAGACGTATGTGAAATAGATCTTGAAATACATTCAGACTGGATTGACTACTCTCAGATTTAAATAATACATTAAAATTATCATATTATTAATAATTATTAATTATATAGGGTACAAACCATTTGTAATTTTATATTTAATTTGGCACCAATTTTTTTCAATATTTTTTTTTAAAGGCATTAAATTTGTGGTCAAAATTTTTACTAAATTTTAGGTTAAAAGTAATTTTTCTTATTCATCTAGTGCCTTGCCGGGTCCCCTCGACGTTGGCGATCACCACAGCGATAGCATATGTATCTGTCCTGCGCTAATTTTACATTTCGCAGCCAGGACGACTGCATATTGATGTATTCCTGGGAAAAGATGACCAGAGTAGTTTCCCGTTGGTTTCTCTAGTGAATAACCTGTCTGGGTTACCTCTTCCCTTAGCTGGTTTGTTTCGGTTTTGAGGCGCTAAAAACTCGCCTTTCATCCTCACGTTATCTGCTGTGATCACATCGTTATGAGTGTGATCCCATTGCCCAGGGTTCGCGACGTGGATGCTAACGAGTTGGACTAGTCAGTAGTGTTGCCGAGGGAATGCAGCTGGGCGTTCTCAGCATTTTATAGAATCACATCCTCCAGCAACATGTGACTCACTGTGACTCTACTGACAGTTCAAACCCCTAAAAGTAATTAAAATGGAAATATCTCCCATTAGGAAAGATTTAAAAAATGTTGTTTCTTTGATCAATAAATCAAACAACCTTTCAATATAGGCTGTTATACTATGTTCTATTGCAATGGAAAAACTATATATATTAAACTGACGCCCCTCCCTTCATCCCCTCCCTCTTTTTTCAACTATTTCTTTCACACCATAAAATATTTTCATAGCCTAATCAGTGCATGTAACGGTTGCTTATTAAAGTGCATGTGGAGGTTTTATATTTTTGTGCATCAACTATGGTGAAGGTGTTTAGTGGGTTATTTATGTTGGTTAAAATGGTGTCCTGGAAAAGAGACGGGTACGTCTCGAAACCTGTAGACATACCTGAAAAGTCGGTGAGTGGTTATATACAAATATTTAATTACATTAATAAAAATTATTACATTTATGGTGACATTCGAGTTTTTTAGTTTAAATTTTTGGCGGAAGCTTATTGTAATTTATAATAGAAATAAAAAAACCTTATTATACTCCGGTATTCCGTGAACTCTGTCATCCCAACATTTTTTTGTTTATTCTCAGGATCCTCTTCCTGTCTCCTTCCAAACTCATAACCTGATCACACATTAATCATCATAATATAATTATATTTTTTATTAATAAGCTTATATGTGCAAGCTCTATCTGGCCACTAAAAACAGCTGTCATTTGAAAATAAATAATCGTGTGTAGAAATTTTAAAATGAAAGTACAATTTTAGACAAATTTTTCTTTTGACTTATTTGTTTTTTGGTTAGCTATAACTTTTAGAACAACGTGCTGATAAGACAAATGCTAGAAGAAGCTAACACCAACTTGGACTGATTAAAACAAACACAATATCTAGTATTGTAGAATAACTGTTAAAAATAAATGTGTAAGCTTATAATAGTATGTGTCCTATCAGCAAGTTGGTTTTATAATTTGGGCAACAACTATATGGTCAAGGTGTACAGTAAAATTAGCATATTAATGAAATTTACGTCCTGACGAATATACGGGTATGTCTTGAAAACGGTAGACATAGATACGAGTACGTCGATAAGTGGTTAGGTATAGATATAGTGTAAATATTTTTTCTTCTTTTCCACATCCGATCCTAAGTGGAGCATGTGGGCATCACCAATTGCCTCCAGGAGACCCTATCGCCAGCCAGCACTCTCGCCTCCTCCCAGGTCAATCCAGAGCCCCTTAGTTCCGCCGAATAAAGCCGAAAGACCATCACCGATGGCCTTCCAGGACGGCGTAATCCCGCAGGTCGAAAGAAGAGGCAACTTGGACTTAAGTTCTCCTGAGGCATGCGCAGCACGTGTCCAAGCCAGGGCCACCGCCGCATCCTGAAGACGCTCTTTATAGGAAGCTGCTGCTTCCGTTCTCGGACTTCAACGTTAGTTATAAAATTAAACCACTTAATACCTAATATTCTTCTCAAGCACGTACTCTCAAAACTCAGAAGTTTGGTGTTTTGAGTTTTGTTGAGGTAAATATTTACAAACATTTTTTTAATTTTTTATTATTTGAAGAACACCTGAAATTTCCAACTTCACTTGATAAACCTTTTGCATTCTTAAATAATATTTTTTTTTATAGATTTTATTTCAACGTGCTTTCATATTTAAGGTATTTATGATTTTAATTATTACACAAATAAGGGCGAAAGATGAGTCATTAAAACTCCCATTAAAACTCTAAGCAATTGAGCAATGAAATACTTTAGAATAGTTAACTTTTAGTATCCTCATAGGAATATGTGAGTGGCAGCTACCTTTTATGATATTACATATAACTTTAACTTAACTATAAACATCGATAAACATATTATATGTTTATCTTCTCCGCCTATACTATATAGGGAATAAAGTAGGTATAGAAGTACGAGTATAAGAGATTGATGATGTATTTTCTACAGCCAGCACAAATTTACACAGAACATTATAAATGTTGCGGACTCACGGATCAGTGATCCGAGGTTCGAACCCCGCTATACCCCAATGTGTTTTTTTTTTCTAGTAGCGAGTTATTTACAATTCTTTGAAAAAATGTAATATTTCGGGAAATTATGTAAACGCTAATATTTATGATTTTTTTATTTTTATATTTACATTGATATTATATTCATATTTCGGAGTTTAGAGTCTTCAAATATATTATTATGTGATAAACGAAAATATGGATTTTGGTCTAACACAAAGAGGAACTGCAATTTTTGGTAACAAAGGTTTACGGTGTATGCAAGGAAGCGATTTTTTTATGAATATCGATATGAATAGAATGTGATGGTTTTCGAAAGAAATGTAAGTATAACTAAATGTGAAATCACTATGAATGGAATTATTCTAAAACAGGTAGAGGAATTTGTATATCTGGGAAGTATATTTACTAGAGATGGAATGACTGAGAAAGATGTTGAAAGGAGGGTGAGTGCCAGGAACAGAGTGAACGATGCATTTAAAATCCTTGGCAAATAATGTTTGTCTCAAAAAGGCAATATTAGCAGTTCACAATGGAGTCCTAGTCCCGACCTTGATGTATGGGAGCGAAGTGTGGACTTGGAAAAACAGGGATAAAAGCAGGCTGAATGCTGTTGTAAAGCGATATCTCGGGCGAATGTGTGGTAAAACTATGTACGATAGATGCACAAATGTTGAGATCCGTACATTATGTAAGGCTGAGACAAGCATTATCGTCAAAATCAAGAAAGGAGCTCGGTGTTGGTTTGAACATGTAGAGCAAATAGACGGCGAAAGAACCCCCTAAAAATATGCACGATGCGAATGTTGATGGATGCAGAAATGAAAGAAGACCGAGATAGACGTGGTATGACCAAATTCAAGAAATACTTGAAGATATACGTGTTAAAAGGCGGAATAATCGGCGCACGTGCATGAGAAGGTGTATGAATGTAAAGGCAGAGAGATATGTATGCAAAGATAGAGTGATGTGGTGTTCTATCATCTCTGCCTACCCTTACGGGGAAACGGTGTAATGGTTTATTAGTTTTGGAATTTGATCTTATAAAACTCACAACGTTTATGGCATCACTGAATTAAGCTTCACTCTCAATACGTATTTTTGTTGTTACCCTCCTGTGATCCTAAACCTTCAAATTTTAAAATACGATATATAATGACAAAAATGCAAAAAATATTTAAATAAAATTGTTTTTTTTTTATTATTGCAACAGAGGGGAAAAATATTTTCCATGGTGGAATAAGGAAGTATAGGCATTTCTCAGAGGATTTAAAGCCTGTTGATAACTACCTGGGGAGTAAAACCTAGCCTTATCTGCAATAATATGGACTTACCTACTCAAAATAAAACATTAAGCATTGAAATAATCATGTTTCCTCACTGGAGTGACCCGTTACGAAGACGCTACAATTTATTATTTTTTTACAACTAGGAATGTAGATAGAAAACTTTATACACAGACATAATTTAATATTATCAGATGCAGATGATAAAATAATAACACCGATGAGGAATATATTTTTAATATTCAATATTTTAAGAATATCAAATCCATGAAGGTAAATAAGTACCATATTATCAATACAAATTGATATTATTTTTGATAAGCGAAAATGGGAGTATCTATGGACATTTGTATCAAATAATACCCATCATTTCCACTTTATTTAATATATTCTAAGATTTTATTTTTAAAATACTCGAATGTTCTAACCGACAAATTTTAGGTACTTATGATTTTTTCAAAGTATTTGGAGATAACGTAGAGTACGTAATACAATCCAATAATGTCGATATTTTAAATTTTTGATATTTTATATTTTTAAAACGAGGTCTTAAATTTATATGACAGTTTATCGGGACTTGAGCAACAGTATTTTATATTTATGTAAAAAAAAGGCAAATGTAAAGTTCACGAACATCACACAATACGCGCGACAGGCCAACAGAGGGCGTTGTCAAAAAAATATTAAATAAGAACACAAGACAGGTCGTTCTCTATTCCACGCCGACAGCTTCCGCATTAATGAGTGACATTTAATCTCTAAAGCTCTTGATTGTAATTTTTTTTTTCACAGGAATTCACAGAAAAATAAATTTCATATAAGTAATATTCATGGCGTATCATTTATTTCAAATGACCTCCATAATTCTAAATAACTGTAATTAAATCCGGGTAATCTAACAATGGCTCATATCCCAACAGTACTAATAATATGTTTCTTTTGAATTTAGACCAAATAATAAAATACATATTATATATTCATATTTTATATCGTAAGTTAAAGCTGAACGTTTGTCTTGTGTTGTTTGTGGCAAGATAAGGCTTACGGCCATAGAAAAGGGGTTTGTAGGGAGGCAGGCTTTATGTTTAAGGGGAGTTTCTAGAATAGCAAGGTTTCATGTAGTCTTTCATAAAGATCATCAAATTTGCTTTCATTATTATTTCATCCGGTGATTTCATCAGATCCGTCACATAGTTTAAATAACCGAAATAGTCAAGACTCGAGAATTCTGTAGATTTTAATGATGTCCCCAAATAAATCATAACGCTTTAAATACGTATAAAGTACACTCTACAGGTTTTAATTTTTAAAATTTATTTATGCTATTAGTAGGAGAGAGTAAAAAAAAAAATCATATTTCAAACAATGTTTACCATTGTTGTTTTATTGACCATTCAAATTTATATAAAACTAGCTGACCTGACAGACGTTGTCCTGCCCGAACGTTGGCTTGCCTTGAAAAAAGACTTTTTATTGATAAGTAGGTACCTAGCTACTTGTTTTTGATTAAATTCCTTAACTAAAAATTGTTAATAGTCAAATATTGAATTTAAGCAGGTACTTGTTTATGGTTGAATTCCAAATTGGTATTCTTTTTGCAAACGTCAAACTCCGGTCTTCTCACCAACAGAAGGGTGTACTTATGTACGAATACGATTTTCAAAAATGTATTAAATTCAATGTTATTTTAGTATTACCAAAAATCCAGTAAAAAGAAATAAATGGGCAGAAATTATAAGGAATTTAAGGAAATAATCTGATTGAGATCCACAAAAAACAAATGCTGTTTGTAAACATTAAAAAAAAAACTTTTTTTATACACAAAAAAACAACATTTTTACATTTTTTGTAAATGCATTCTCCTCGAATGCAACCCTGGTAGATCGATGAATAAAACATTTATGCTCCTTACTTCTTTTTTTACATATTAGATTGAAGATTTTAATATCTACTAATACGCACAGCGCAAAGATGTATATTTCTCTAAAAACCGCATGTAAAACGGTGAAGCCGTTTAGGAGAAGTTTAGTGACATCACACGTACAGAGGAATTATATATATAATGATAAATTAACAAAATCTAGGTCGCGCCAAACTAATAACAAAAAAAAAAATCTGCATATTTCTAATACAAATTAAAAAACTGTAAATTGTCATAAAAAAAATAAAACCATACTAAGAATTTTAAAAATTACAATAAAGGATAAATAATAGTTTAACACATGTTTGCACTTTAAAATCTTGATTTTGGATGAGGACGTCCTTTAATCGTATTTTTTGCTCCAAACTGTTACTTCCTTTCGGCGGGAAGCTTGTTAACCTTTTCAGACCTGAATTCATTCTTGTAGTTGCGTAGATTTTCACGGCCACTGTTATCAAAATGTAACTTTTTTGGGTGATCCCGTATAAGTTGGATTTGTTCTAACGTTTCGGTTACCGTTTCAGGAGCTTCAAAATACAGTTTGCCTTGAATGAATTACTTTTATTCGCTGTGCACTAAAGGAATTATTTAACTACTACTACTACTATCATGGCATTTCCCCGTAGGGGTAGGCAGAGAGAATGGATCGCCACACACGTCTATCTTGGCATACATTCCTAGCTCATTTTACATTCATACATCTTGTCATGCATGCTCTTCGGTTTTGTCTGGTTTTGACATGACCAGACTTAAGATTTTGGTTTATCTAATCATGCCACGTCTTCCTTGGTCGTCTTCGTCTCACGTTTCCGTCCATTTTCGCCATATATACTTGTTTTACCATTCTTTTGTCGTCCATTCGTTCAACGTGACCAAACCATCTCAGAGTTTCTCTCCCTTTCTTAATCTTATCCATTATACTCTACTCAGATTTCCACTCTCGCCTGATTTCATCATTCGTAACCCATACATGCCCTTCGGTTCTGTCTGCTTTTGGACATGACCAGAATTAAGATTTTGGTTTATCTGATCATGCCACGTCTTCCTTGGTCGTCTTCGTCTCACGTTACCGTCCATTTTCGCCATACGTACTTGTTTTACCATTCTTTCGTCGTCCATTCGTTCAACGTGACCAAACCATCTCAGAGACCCTTTCTTAATCTTATCCATTATACTCTTCTCAGATTTACACTCTCGCCTGATTTCATCATTCGTAACCCTGTCATACATTGATTTCCGATACGTTCGTCTAAGAGATCGCATTAAAAATTTTCGTAACTTTTACATTTGAAATATTCTTATAAACATGAAGTCTTAAACAGATACTAAACCTATATAATTAATTTCAAACATGTTATTACCTTACAAGCTAATTCAATCAAATTAATTTATTTTACCGAAATATGTTGATAACTTTCCTTATATAAGACGATAGAAATTCGCTCCAAAACAAACAAACCAGTCAAAAGCCAGCTGTTAAAGTTAAAAACGGACTTTTCTGTTTGATGCTAATTACCGGCATTAAAAATAATAATTCACGGGGACGTACTTAGGGTTCCAGTAATTAAAAAATAAACTCACCGCTTTTAAATTTCGTTAGGTACATTTATTTATTTATTTACAAACAAAAGTAAGTTTTGAACATTATTTGAGACATAAGTCTCCACTTCATGGGACTAAAAGTCCTGTGTTGAGATGGAACTAGCAATTAGTTGACACAGACACATAAGTATATTACCACAAATATAGAATCATTTTTTTTATTTTTAAAACACATATATAAATATATATCAATATGGTAAACAGTAAACTCAAACATTAGAAAAATCATCAAGGAGTTCTTACTAAAGAAAACCCAGTCCTTAACTACTTTCTTGAAAATAGTTTTAGTCCTTGAGATAAGCTCTCGTATTAAGCACACGCTCCTCCAAAATATTGAACACTCTCGGTGCGATAAATGAGAGATGTCGTACGGGTTTTGGGTATGACATAATTCATGCTCTAGGAAAACCTCGTACGGACACTTTGCTGAGACCTCTCCTTATTGATTGACTAGAAGTGTGTAAGTGCTTCTTTTAGGTACAGTTGTCTCATATACAGCACGTTTATGTATTGGAACAACAGTTCTGTTGGGTGGGCGCCGGAATATTATGTTCAATAAAAATGAGTAAAAAAACTTAAAAAGTAGTAAATATTTTTATGAACACCTGGGTTGAAAGGCTCTACTAGCCTTGTATTGGTACGAGAACTTCTGCTGTTTTGCTTTCATAGAAGTTTTGTGCTCTAGACTCTACAAGTTTCTCGCTGGTGTGTATTCTTCACGTTCTTTTTCTTATGCAGTATAGTTCTTTCTTTCAATCTTAATTAATTTCAGTAATAATATAGTTGGGGTTTGAACTGTCAGTAGACGCCCAGTTATTTTCCTCCAGCAACACTACTACCAGTTCAACTCATTAGCGCCCACGTTGCGAACCCTGGGCAGTGGGATCACACTCAACAGGGTGATCACAGCAGATAACGAGAGGGTGAAAGGCAAATTCCTGGTGCCTCCAAACCAGAACCAAACAGCCAAGGGAACTCCGACAAAATCATCTACCATGGAAGGCAGCGGGGAACCATTCTGGTTATATTTTCTCTAGAATCACTGCTGCGAGTACATCAATAAACAGTCGTCCGGGCTGCGGAACATAAAATTAGCGAAGGAGAGAAATGCTTTTGCTGCAATCTGGGGGACCCGACAACAGTGACGAGCCGTGATTTATTTTATTGGTAATCTACATAAAAATATAATTTATTTGTACCTACATGTAAGTACACAACATGAAAGTAATTTAATTATTTATTTATTTTATTTTATTTTATTTTATTTATTTGGACAACCAACAGCTATAATTATATCATATTTATATAACAAAACAAATAACAAATAAGCCAATTACAGGTTTTCACAAGTAGCATCACAGTAAGTTAAAAAGATTCTCGAACATAAAATGAATAGTAATTAAATGTAAATTTAAAAGAAAAGAAAAAAAATACTACGAGTTATTTTGAAAGCAAACGCCGCACGTTATTAAGATTATTTTCAAATAAATCTATGTTAAATGATTTATTTAGTACATTAAAATTATTAAAAGTTCGCCATAAATATGAATTTTGCCTATAATTAGATGAAACAAGAGGTATGTGAAGAAGAGGGTTATTTCTTAAAACTTTGGAAGGAACATTGATAGAAAGTTTGCAAAGTAGTTCAGGACAGTCAATTGAACCAGAGGCAATTTTAAGTAAATAAATTATATCCGCTATTTCACGACGTTTTTGCAGAGGCAGTAGGTGATGTTTTTTACATATATGAATATACTGGTCAGATTTAAACTCAAGTTTCAACCGGAAACACATGAACTTTACGAATTTTTTTTGAATATTTTCAATGCGTGATATCTGCACATTGTACATAGGATTCCATATTTGTGATGCATATTCTAAGTTGCTTCGCACTAATGTACAGTAAAGGATTTTAAGTGTCTTTGCCATAGTGAACGACGTAGAGCTACGCATAACAAAGCCAAGCGCACGCGATGACCTTTTTATGATGCTGTCAACATGGGCGTCAAAAAGTAATTTACTATCATGGAAGACACCTAGATCCTTTACACATAATGAGCGTTGGAGGTTTTGACCCTTAAGCACATAGTTAGTACGTAAAAATTTTACTTTGCGACTAAATGTAATAACATACACATGACTATTGTTCTGTGGTTCTGTGAAAATCAGCTGAAATCAAAATTACTATTAACCAGCGATATACGTAGCTTTATTCTACACTATTTGGATACAATACTTTTACAAAAATATTTTTTTAAATACCACAATGACATTCAGCAGATATTTTCATTATAATTTAAATGTCAACACTGAGCATTGACCGATTCCTTTTAAAATGAGAAATGCCGAAAACGGCCACTGTGAACGCCACATGTCCTATGCGATACATAATATTTCAACGGTATCCTATCAAAGAAAAATAGTCCTTCGATAATAATGTTTGAAATTCTAATTTCCAAATAGAGAATCTTCAAATAATATTTGTAATCTGCAACTAGTATTTCAATTTAGTACTAAAAAACCTGACATTGATTAATGACTGCAATACATGATGAAAAATAAAGAGTACTTTTGTTGTATGAAAGAATAATCTGAAGTAATCGGCTAGTTTCATCGTTCACTGAGAACGGGCTGGGCGCTGCGCTGGGCGCACTTCATATATATGTTTTTTGTAGAAATATATAAACAATGATGGTGATTTATAATTAATAACAATTTATTTATTTATTTCCCCATCAACATGGTTGCTATAAAAAAAATATTATCGAAAGTCAAATATAATGGTAAGCCGTACATAATCGGTTATTTGGACGATTCGTCCCTGCCCGACAAGGCACCGCAAGAAGGAGAATAATACTCGTATAATGTCTTGTGCATAATAGCAGAATGAAGATTCTTTTACTGAGAAATACATAAATATTCAGCAAATATGATTACTTTGGGGTTTTAAAACATTGCATTTCGTCAACACCCAAATTCTTGATTTCGCCAATGCAGTATAGTCCGTTTGCCATCAATTTCCGTACCATTTGACGTCATCTGGTCCAGACATAACAAAGCCGGCCCTGGCCGACACTATTACTGATCTTTATGTAGGAATGTCCAATCAAATTAGAGCGAAGGAAATTGTGCGCGCAGTTATGCGACTTAAACCGTACGTAGTGTTTGTGAATGCCGGCTCCCTCAGTACGTGGGAGCTCATTTAATACCAGAGTGGTTGTCCACACTAAACGAACCGAAAACGAACAAAGGAAGACAAACGTTTGCTTGGACTCTTTTTTTACCCTTTCTTTATATTGATTTATTTATTTATGTATTTATTCGACACTTTAAATACAAGATTAAATGCACTTTGCCGACTACAAGTATCTTCCAGTCAACCAAAAAACTGACTGGTCAAAATATGCTAAGACCACCATAAGTGCTGCAATATAAAATGTTATTTTATGTTTATATTTATATTTATTGTTATATTTATGTTTATTGTTATATTTTTGATTTTATTTATAATTATGTTTATAATTATGTTCATGTTTATATGGTAGAATTGGCTATTCACTATATAGCCATTTTACTGGAATAAAAAAAAGAAAAATTGGTCAAAGTTTGTCCATTAAAGAAAAATATGTAGGTTTATAACTCATCATCATCATTTTCATTCCGTTTCCACACCTAATGGTGCATAGGGCACTGCATTAGTACACCAATTGTACCGTAACTTGATGATTTTTCAATTTATTTTTTACATGAAGATAAAATTATCAGTCTTACACTTCAGGTACCAGTCTAGGGACTATGAAATATTTTAGTTTAAAAACATTTTTGAATTAATATTTCACATCAACCATGTCGGGAATCAAACCCGAGACATCTAGCATGGTAGGCAAATGCACTGTCCATTACACCACGAGGCCGACAACGAGGTATATAACTACGCAACAATATTTTCAAAATGCAGCTGTTTTTATTAAGCAACTAAAACTTTAAAACTTTTTATTGAAAATACTTATATAAAACACATTACGTATCTATATGATGAGAAAAGTTGGAAAGAATTATTTTATGGCCGATTGCATACGATCCTTAAAAGGATAGGCGATGCCAAAGAAAATTTTATGAATAGGTATTAAAAACATTGTTTTTCTGTCACTCTCTCGCATATACCTCCCAGATATTGTGCAAAAATGACAACTGCACGTCGGACTGATAACCTAATAAAATCAAGGTTTTTTTGTCCGTTTTCCGCCCCCCAAAACTGGACCGATTTTAGGTTTTTTTAAGTAAAAAATTCAATAATTAAATTTTCTGTTTTAATACCTTTTCCGTTTCTGAAACATGTTTATCATCGTTGTATTATTTACTATCGTACACACACACATGCATTTCATAACATCCTTTTCCATTGCACAGAAATATTTTATCGCCTTTGGATTGCTTTTAAAATGTACTTGCTTAGTTCAATATTTTGTTTTGTACTGTGAGACTCCCGTGAAAACCAATGCCCACTGTCATCTGACCTGCTATCGATTTAGGGACAGTGCAAAAGGTCAGTGCAATCTTACATTTCCAGTACGTTATCTTGACGCCAGTACGGAACTTATAGATCGTCTGGAGCCTTTACAGAATCAAAGCATCCGCTTTTTGTCAATCTCAAAAAGTATGACCATGTGTCTCACTTTCGCTCCAAACTCAAGTGGCATGGTTTTTATCAGCGCATAAACTGTCAATCTCTCTAACTTCTTTAAAAAAAAATTCACCACCCTTGCACTCCGAAATATCTTGCTGAGAATATAATTTACCTTTCTGATCATGGTCTTTCGCTTCGTTTTTCTTAGAAGTGAACAATTTCCATTCTTTGACATAGCAAAAAAATTTTAAGCTATTCCTTTTTCGTTTAAGGTGTTAGACTATAGAATGAGCTATCACTTCATATAAAAAATGCACTTTCTCTAGCCACTTTCAAGAAACGCCTGAAATATTAATACATTTTTATCCCTTTTCTTTCTTTAGTTCCTTTTTCTTTCTCCTTCCAAACTCATTATCTGATTCCACATTCCTCATCCTTTAATATGTGTAACTTTATATACTTTTTTATTGTCAATACGGCTAAGCCTTATCTCCTCATTCAAAAACAGCTTTTATTTATAATTGATTAGGTTTTTATTAATGTGTGTATCTCTTGGTGCACATTTTAATTTTTTGAGTACATCTTACGTGTTTTTTGGTTGGCTAGACGATATTGCTTTCAGCAATAAGTCCACAGAAGTATTTATTCTTTGTACAAGTTTTTAATAAATAAATACTAAAAACATGCAAATTTATGATTTCCAAGCGCGGATGTCAAATCGCTGACCGTCATAAAAATGGAATATGACCTCAATTTTCCACTCGGAAGAAGAGAACAATAAAAACAACTTTTTTGGAATACGTGAAATCTGTACTACAAGGGGTCATATAGAAATTCTTACTACAAGCAGTCAAGTCACATAGAAACATAACAATCTTTCATTCTGTCATCTCCAACTGGGGTAGAAGCTTTCTTCTATAAAATTTTAACCAGTATATAATAGATGCCCGTTTGATTAATCGATATTGAATAACAAGTACTTTTCTTTAATCATAAATTTTTGTTAGTAATCCTAATATGAGTTTGGCGTAAACAAATTGATGTCGCACACATTCACAACTCGCGTAGTCACACAAAAACCGCGCTGGTGGTAGAGGGTTCCAAATGTCTTTATTCCCGTGTCGGTGTGGGGTTAGTTTAGTTAATAGTTTGTCGGATCCCAAGGATTCTGCCCCGTCCCCGTCTTTCAGTCCGTTATCCTTGCAATATTCAGGATCTAAGCCACTGAAATCCACCCATTCATAAGACCCCCCCTAATTACCACACGGAAACTGAATACGCCATGCAAATAGAAAGAGCTTCGAGGATTTGATGTATAACTTACCCCGAAATACTTCAAGTTTTTCCCGTATTCGCTTATCTATATTAAAAGACAGGCGCCGTGGTGCCGTGGCTTCGTTGGTTAGATGGCCAACTGTGAAATTGGGGTCGCGAGTTCGATTCCACCTAGTAGCAACAGCAAAAATTTAAGGAAGTTTTTTCTCAATTCGTCTGTGTAATGTGTAGTGTATTTATTTAGATAGTTTTTTATCTTAACTAATAAACAATATATATGCAAAGATAATTTCAAAAACAAAACATTGTTATAAAGTCCAGACGCTTCCCGATGACACTGTATCTACCGATAAGAATGTTTGTTTTTAACAAAAATCATTGCCATCCCACGAAACGATACATTAAACCCTGCATTCCGTATATGTTTTGGCAACTCATTAAATATCTTAAGTCCTGTTTGATACAGATTGTTTTGAGTTGCCTGGATTCTTGTTTTGAGGAGTCATAAACCTTCACCTCTCCTCGTAGGAAAGCGATGAATTGCGTTATTACGCTGAACATCACAAAACATGAATTCGCTCAACAACTTTTATCATCTAGAGTATTTAAACGTCTAGGTGTTTTGGAATGTTTTTCATAACTTCCTTCGATATTTTCTATGTCTCACATGCTGATAAGCCTCTTAAAGAGAGGCTTAGCGAGTTATTCCTTTTAAAATAAAATAAAACGCTATGAATATAGTCTAGTATATTATATAGTAAAGAGCGAATGTTCAAAGATCATAAGCGCTGTAAGTGCCTAAATTTTTACATTCTCTTTACGAAGAGGTTTTGTATCTCTGTCAATGACAGGTTATAAGCCCCTGTACCTTCTTTTAATTTTTTTTTTTTTTTTGAAATGTACATATCGCACCTTCGGTGCAAAAAAGGCACAATTCAGAGAAGGCATTTTTTGTTACGTCTTTTATAAGAATTTTTTTGATAATTCAGAATAAGCTTTTTTTAAAACTATAGCAAAAACAATTAACTGATTCAAGATTTAAAACCTACTGCAAATAGAAATCCAATAAGGCAATAAATGCGAAAAAAAACTTAAAATTCCTCTCGTGTAAAATTAAAAAATAAGCTGTTGTGCCATTGTTGCACCGATGCTATTTTATCGATAAATCAAACATTGTTTTAAAATAAATATGTATTTTATTTTACATTTCCTCTTTTTATCAGTTTGTTTTAAAGCTTCTGCCCTTAATGAATTAATTACTTCGCCATACTGCTGAAAATATTTCTCCCTTGAAATGTAATAAAGTTCACGGGGCTAGTTTTTAACCTGTTGCCTCACTTTGGTTAAATATGAACGTAGATTATGTAATGTGTATTATTAGTGAACGTGTGTTGGTGAACTAGCCGGTAATACTCACCCCCAATAGGAACATTGGCACTGTACACTTAAGCATACTGTCGGGTAAAGAGGGGAGTCTTTAAAGAGTTTTAAAACCAATCTTGACAAAAAAAATATTTGTTAAAATGGAATATCTCTAACAGGTGTTCATATTGCCATTAAAAGTAGTTCTCATGCGCCCTTGTTCTTGGACTTTGCAACCATGGTGCTTGGACTCATTAAAGTAACTAACCAAATTCGATGATCAATCTTCCCATTACCAAGAGCATCAATGGCAATTTTTTATAGAACCATAGCCTTGTACAGTCCATTAGAATATTTAATAAACTCTGCTTTATGTGTACGTAATAAAATGTCTTCATATAAATCATTCTAGTGCGCTTACCAACGAAAACAAAATTTGTATGTTTACTTGGTTCACCTTCTTCTTCTTGCGGTGCCTTATCAGCTCCCCCCGACATTGGCGATCACTACAGCGAAATCATGTTGGTCCTGCGCTACTTCGAAGCCAGGACAACTGCTTGTTAGATGTACTTGCCATAATTATTCCTGAGAAAAGATGACCAGAGTAGTTTCCCGTTGCCTTCTATGGTGGATTTTTCTGTCGAGGTTACCTTCCCTTAGCTGGTTGGTTCTGGTTTGGAGGCGCCAGAAACTCGCCTTACATCCTCTTGTTATCTGCTGTGATCACCTACAGGCAGGTTTTTTTTTAAGGAATACCCCATTTAGCCTCTATTTTGGAGGCTTGTCAGCAGGTGTGAAAGAGGGGATATGAAAGGAGGTAGAGAAAAATTCACCACAACACCCAGACCAATTGAGAACAAAATTTTTCTTGGATTTTTTCTAAACTGGCGGAAATCGAACCCGCGACGCCAGTTTTACAGTCGGCCATAATAATAATACACTTATACATAAAAATACGGTTATTTAACATTCAAACGCACAGTACAATAATGTACATGACATCATGTAATGCTACTTACCACAGGCGTCCATAGTACGAGGCATGTTCAGAAAGTAAGTGTACTGATTTTAATATGATTTTAAAAAAATGTAATTACAAAATAATAACAAGTTGTTGTTAATACACCTTTTTTTACTCTCATCTATTTTTTCTCACAATTGCCATCCTGTTTAATCCATGTGGTGAGCTGTGGCACAAGCTTTATGCCCTCTTTGAAGAACTCTCCCGCCAGTTTCTTCTTCCACTTTAGAAACCCTTTCTGCTCCAGCTCGTCAGTTGAAAATTTAATTATTCCCGTGTGTGCCTTTAGGGAGGTGAAAAGATGATAATCTAAAGGCGCTAAGTCAGGGAAAAACAGGAGGTGCAGAAAGAGGTTCTGAAGGGGGAAAGAGCGAGCGGGATAGTTCTTCGAAGAAGGCAGAAAGAAGCTTGCGTCAATGGCTCATCAATGGCTTTGAACAGGATGGTGGTAATGTAGAAAAATAGTTAACATATTACAACAGAGATGAAGAACATTTAAGAGAAGATAATATAAAAGTCTAGGCATCTACAGGGCTTATGACCTGTCATTGGCTGGTTTAAGTGGCCTCTTCACACACTGTGTAACATTCATCATTCTGCCCATAATTGAACATCTTTATTCCTTCAATTCTTTCATCTGTTGATGTTGGTGAAGTTAAAGAGCTGAAACCTTTATTTATGCAGGTGAGATTCATCTAATTGAATTATTTCACCTACATACTAAGAAACGCTTGAAAATTTTATTTTTTTAAATTTCTATACTTCTAAATGGACCAGGTGGATTTATCAACAATATTTTGAGTTTGACCAAATTTTTGTAGACAAGGACTGGAATCAACTCTCTGAGGAGCTGTTTATATTAACATATTACAACAGAGATGAGGAACATTTAAGAGTAGGTAATATATAAGTCTAGGCATCTACAAGGCTTATGACCTGTCATTGGCTGGTTTAAGTCCTTGTCTACAAAAATTTGGACAAACTCAAAATATTGTAGAAAAATAGTTGTATCAATAATATAAGTGTATCAATAAAATCCTATGATTTTTTTTCAAATATACTTTTTCTAAAAATATTTAAAAATCTAGTACACTTACATTCTGAATATGCCTCGTATATTTTAAATAAGAAATAAAAACGCTCTATTATTGGTATTAGATATTTTTTCAACAGAGACAAAGCTGCTGAGAATACGGAAGTCTAGGCGTTTACAGATTTTGTGATTTATCATCGGCTTAGTAAAGTGATCACTTAACACAATATGTAAAAATATTGATGTTTTTTGTTGATATTTCTTGATAAAACTCCATATTTAATGATTATGATAAAATTATTAATAAACTTATAAATAAAACTTCTTGGATTAGTTTTACTTTGTATAATTCCAGACCAGTCCAGCGAAAGCGCTCGTTGGTCAAAATAATAAAAAGTCAAACTAAACCAAGCAGTTTCATTGATAAGTTTATTTATAATTTTACAATATGTAACATTTACGATTCTACTTATAGATATAAGTTGTCTTCCGTATTTATCATTATCGTCATTTCCTTTTCGCCCCCAATGGTGCATAGTTCACTGCATTGGTACATCAATCGCAGCGCGTCTTGATATTTTTTTTGTTAGAGGAAGATAAGATGATCAGTCATACGTTTATGTACTAGTCTAAGGACTATGAAATGAACGTAGTTATGCAGAAAGCAGCCAGTCCACAATTTCGGAAAAATTAGATATTGATGTTATCGGGTTCAATAAGGTTGATTCTATGTTTTGCTAAAAACAGCTAGACCGCTTTCATATAAAAAACTGTATTAATCACCTCCGGAAAAAGGTGTCGATCACAAAAACGGCATTTCTCAATTTGCAGAAAACACCCACAAAACTAGAAAAATCTTTTAAACTGGTCAAATACACAATAAGATTCTTGTTTGTAATATATAAAAAAACTTATGTATTCATTGTTCATCATTTTTTAAAGTCAAAAACATTTAAACTATTGTGAGGATTTTATAATTCACTCTTTTCACAAATGGCTATTATCTCAGTTTCACTTTTCTATGCCTGGCTGCTTTCTGTATAACTACGTTCAAATATCCGGGTGTGAAAGCATCCTTGTAAATAAATGTTTCACGTCAACTATGTCGGGAATCGAACGCGAGACCTCTAGCTTGGTAGGTAAACGCGCTGACCATTACACCACAAGGCCGTATTCACGTATGGCATTTTTTTATTATATTGAAATATTTTCCACATTCTTGATTTAAATACCTACTTTACTCAATGTTGACTAATATCAACACAACTATTATTTTGGGCGTGTCCAATTATAGATTCTCCCTGGCGGACTTGATATCAATGAAAATTTGATTTTTGAACAAAGATGAAAATTAAAAACCAAAATCCTTATTTAAAAAAACATGCTTTGGGTAGATGGTAATCAAATAAACTGACGTTAAATATGCGAATATTCTCTTGAGAACTCAGTTCTTAACTTTCTACTATAAGCTTGAATATTATATTATATCAGGATGTACTCACTAATCCCTTGTTCATGAATAAAGTATCAACATTTTACACTTTCGACTTACCTAACGGAAAGGGGTAAAATTCCTCCCCGAGTGAATAAAGCAAGCAAAATAGAGCCACCTCTTGGAAAGACAGAAAGAACCGCTTACATCCTTACATTCGTAGTAAATAAAAGTGATTTTTCTTATCAGTTGTATATTCAATTTAACGTTTCAATAAGACATTTTTTTTTTTTGATGAAGGAGTTGCATATTTTTTGCCTTGCTTATTATGTACATAGGGGGGGCCAATATTTTTTTTCCGAATTTTGAAATGAAAGGGGTTTGAAAATTTGCCTTTTCAATTTCTCGGAATGCAAAAAATATTTGATACTACTTTTGGCCCTCAACCAGAGCTTGAAGTTTTCGAAAAAGTCAATGTTGTGCGCTAAACCGACTGTCATTTTGTATTTAAGTAAGAAAATCAGTCCAAATAAATTTTATAATGTGCATTGAATCTTATTAAATAAGCATCTAAGGGTGTGAGTTGCACTTTGCTTTGTAAAGAATGAGTAGCGTTGTTTTAATGAGTCATTGTTTTCGTCAATATTAGCCAGGCGCTCAACGGAATCAGTTTCGCGGAGTGTAAACTTTTTGTATTTCGGTAGTTTTAAAACGTGTTCGAATTTGTTATGTCATTAAGTTATATCTTTAGTAACAAAAAATAATTTTATCAATAAAGGTAATTAACCAAATATTCAGGCAGTTATAAACTTCAAACCTCGGTTGAGGGCCAAAGTAATATGGAATATTTTTTAAAATAATTTTTAAGTTCAATGTGATCCAAAATGCATCTTTTTAGACCCCTTTTACATTGATGTCTAAAAAATAAAAAAATTCATTTATCGTCGGTCCACTCTAATGTACCAGGCTTATATTTACTGCAAAAGGTATGTTCCTTCTATTTTTTTTACTATTGTGTGAGGATCTGGTGGTGGAAACTCATACAGGAGAAACCGGACTATTGACAGACATCAACAGATTTTCCGTTTTACTTTGAGAGCAGAATGTTTGTTTTAAATAAATAAATAACTACTGTACGCAAGAGAGACTTGTTAATTGACCTCTTAAAATATTTCATGTCGGCCTCGTGGTGTTAAGATCAGCGCGTTTGCCTACCATACCAGAAGTCTCGTGTTTGATTCCCGACATGGTTGATATGAAATAATTATTTAAAAGGGTGTTTGTAGCGTAAGACTGATCATCTAACCTTCATGTAAAAAAAAATAATTAAATAACGTCGCAATTGGCGTACTAGTGCAGTGCCCTATGCACCATTATGTGTGGCAATATAATGATGATGATGATGAATATATATCCGTTCAATTATAACAAATTAACAT
Source organism: Micrasema longulum (assembly GCF_059751315.1). NCBI lineage: Eukaryota > Metazoa > Arthropoda > Insecta > Trichoptera > Brachycentridae > Micrasema > Micrasema longulum. The sequence goes on along the minus strand of NW_028277596.1, from coordinate 15,289 downwards.
TTAAAATGCGCGTTTATTATATAAGTATAAGACATATTTTTGTTTTATGCTTAGTAGTTTCTATTATTAAATCTTATTTTATATATAATTCTTAATGTTATTTATATTTTTGACACTTGTGCAATGATATTTACAAACATGTCCACACTCATTCTATTATAACACCCACTCACCCACCCTTTCACACACTTACACTTACACTCACACAAACACACTAACATGTATTGTACGAGTATTTCATGTATTTCTGTGGATATCTGTTATTGGTTTTATTCTCCGTATATTTTATTTGTTATACTTTTTTTACATGTATCTGTTGATATCCCCAATAAATAAACTAAAAAACATAGGTATTGAAGTTTGACGATGCAATAAAAAATATTTTAAAAACCCATTATTTGTATTAATTAAAACATTAATGACGGACTGAATAAAATATTACTGCTTATCATCGTACGATCAAAAAGCGTATTTTATTTCTGTACCAAGAATTCCCCGATACAGTTTGTATCTGCTGGTTGACACGCAAACGCAGCTAGGGAATTCGCCAAGTGCCATCCGATATGTATGGAATATTCCTTCCCCACATTCTTCCTTCCTCGGTGAGCAATGTCGGCCTATATCTTGGAATAACCGAACCAGCACGTTCCGGCATGGGCGCAATAAACACATTCCTTTGACATTTGTCCACGGTCCAGGACCCGGCTGGGACCTGCAGGGGGAAGAGAAAGGGAAAGGGTAGAAGAAAGGAAAGGGAAGATACTAACCCTTTCCCCCCCTCTCATCCCACGGGGGCAAGTGGAGAATGGAGCAGTACGTGAGAGAACTCCTCCCAAATACCTTCGTTTTATTGGGATATCTTCACGGCGCGTAGAGACAGCCTCGAGCGATGTTTTGTATTCACAAATCCAAATTATTCCAATATGTTTAGAATAAAACACATATTGTACTTAGATACGTGCGCTAGTACGTATGAAGTTTCTGATGCCCAATTTAAATTCAACGATCGAAAAGCGTGGTAGAATAAATATTCGGTTGGTTGGGTAAAGTCCTGAACGTCCACTGCTGACATTTCGTCGGTAGTCTAAACTACGGGTCGTGGGTCTAACTTGGTAGCACTCACTGCAGATGATAAACGAGATAGACCAGGAGGCTGTTATTAGATGCCTTATAATAATAATAATATTAGGCTAATTTTTATAGCTCCATTTTTGTGAAAAATTACCTAAAGGGCGCTTTACAATTGTATACGAAAACTTAAAATTGACATATATTCCTAGTATTTTCTGATTTAAATTGAGGCTATGACAAAATAAGGAAGTGAGATTTTAGTTGACTGGGACTGTCGATGATTCGTAAGTTTGAAGGCAATTGGTTCCAGGCAGAGGGGCCGGCAACGGCAAAAGCACGATCTCAGAATCTAGTGTTTGGGCAGCGCCGGATTTCGACAAGTTTTTCTCTGCCTTAATCAAATGCTGACCTAACAGAAGATTTTATTTGACATGTATAATTCCTACTACAGAGGTCGGATAGATACCTTGGAGCCATTTCATAAACGAATTTAAAAACTGTCCAGCAATGCTTGTATTTTATTCTTTTTAGGCTTTCTAACCAGTGCAAATCTTGAAGAGATGTTGTGAGATGTAGAAGTATTTTTTACTCCCGTAATTCTTATATTATAAATATGAAGCGGATATGGAATAATGAAGTACTCATATTGTTCTTAATATGGATAACTTGTATAGTTCCATTTTTGTAATAGAATACCTCAAGGGCGCTTTACAAAGTGATTCTATAAATAAATAAATTTAATTAAACTTTCTAAATTTTAAATTTTAGTAAAACGATTTAGTTTGTAATCACATGTTACGGATTTATTCAAATGATTTAGGGAACGAGCGGGTTTTAATTTTTTTCCGAAGCATCACTTCTCTCTCAGTTTAGCATTCCATGCCATTGGGCCTGTGACCGCAAATGCGCGTTCACCAAATTTAGTGCTCTGTTTGCGTAGAGGTGCTATAACTTTTCCTCTCGCTGTAGATGTAGCTGATCTAAGCCGTCTGTCAGCTAGTTCATCTGGAATGCATAGTTCCTTTATATATTCTGGAGCAGAGTTATGCAGTTACTAATATATATAGCCAACCGAGTGTGTATACCACTCTCTGTGAGAAACGTAGGCAATGTAATTTTCGAAATAGTGGAGTGATATGACTGAGTTTAGAGATTCTAAAAATAAGTTTCGCTTCGGCATTTAATACAGACTGTAGACGAGTCATTTTATTCATTGTTAGACCTGCGTAGATACCATTACAATAATCGACTGTAGACACTACAAACGCATTTATTAATTGACGGGTGATATCAACCAACAAATTTTTGCGTACGCATTTTATTTGTCTCAGATGGTAGAAACACAACTTGTCATTCTTAAATTTATTTCAACAGAGAGGGAAAAAGCTTTCGAGAAGGGAATATGGAAGTCTAGGCATTTACAGGGCTTATGACCTGTCATTGGCTGGTTTAAGTGGCCACTTTACACACTGTGTAACATTCACCATTCTGCCCATGTTTGAACATCCACATTTCCTCAACTCTTCCATCTGTTGACTTTTCAGCTCTTTCACTTCACAAAAGTCAACAGATGGAAGAGTTGAGGAAATGTGGATGTTCAAACATGGGCAGAATGGTGAATGTTACACAGTGTGTAAAGTGGCCACTTAAACCAGCCAATGACAGGTCATAAGCCCTGTAAATGCCTAGACTTCCATATTCCCTTCTCGAAAGCTTTTTCCCTCTCTGTTGAAATAAATTTAAATATGAACAACTCCCTAGGGAGGAAATCCAGCCAGTCTGCAAGCATTTGGACATAATCAAACTTGTCATTCTATTTATTTGAGAGAGATAAGAGAGAGGTCAGAATAAAGAAAGACTCCCTGTAGATTAACGGTGGGTAAAGCGGTACTACTTTCATCGTGTAATGCTGTATCCTGAATCAAATTCCGTCATCTGACTAAAATCATCTACAGTTGCTCAGTATTAGATGGGTTAAATGTCAGTTTTTTTTTTCAGCCATCCAGTTTCCTATTTTCTCAATCCATCCTTCAATGAAATTAACAAGTATACTTCTCTCGCATGGTTTACCATAAAAATACATATGTTTATCATATTCATAGCAACAAGTTAATGTTCTCTATATCTTTAGTTTATACGAAATAGAGAAGTGGTCCTAGTACTGACCCTTAAGGTACTCCAGTAGACACCTGAAAGTTGCGTGAGTTTAGTGAGTCAAATTTCCAAACCTTTACATATAACTTCTCTTAAAATAAAATCTCTTTTCTCCCTATCATAACTTCATCTCTGTTTTTTACCTTAAAAATATGTATTTATAATTTGATTCGACTGGTAAGATACGTCTTTGGCAGTTTTTTTTGCAGATTGTGTTATGGCAATAAGACATATTGCTTTCAATAGCTCACAACTACTGCAATTCGTTTTTTTTTTTTTTTTTCATTAACGCCCAAAAATAATTTACAAAAAAATAAATTAAATACATGCTAACATACTAGATAATAAACACAGAATTTACAGAAAAAATATGTGAAATTAGTTAAAAAGGATATAATAAAAAGTTTTACAAATTAAAAAAAAACTATAGTAACAAAGGTATGCAAGAAAAAACAGTGAGCATATAAACAAAAAATGCAAAGATATAAGCTTGTGAAATAAAATCTGTAAAGCAAACAATAAATAAAGTGTTACGGTAAGCAAGAAAGACATTTTTAAGTTAAATTAATAAACAAGCAAGCATATATTATCACGAAAAAATAAGAAATAAAAATATGTATCTATGAAATGCGTATTTGCCAATACTACAATGCAATTTGATATTATAGTAAAAAATAAAAAAAACAAGTATAAGGTAATAAAAATGAACAAGTAAGTATTTTTTTAATTTATGGAATTGAATTGTCAATAATAGTTTGACGAGCAGCTACAAATAAACTTGATATTGTGGACTTATAAGATAATACGAATTGGACAGAATATCTGCAGCCATTCCATAAGTGTTACCTAACCTATGCAGTCTCGGTATCAATGAATTGTTTTGTTGGTTGGAAGAAGTACTGGAGCAATGAAACAATAAAGTACTCCTAGTTATGTGCTATATTTGGAATATTTCCAAATTTATGAACACACTCTGAATTTGGCAGAAGAAAGATTTATTTTAAGTTAGAATATTCAATTATGGAGGTCATATAAAAACCTAAGTCAAAGGATAAACGACATCCATTTTCTTTTTAAAAATTATTGATGTCTCGTACGATTTTCTTAATTATAATGCATAGTATGATTGTTTGTCTCTGCACAATCCATACGATGGATTTAGCGTTTCTGCTCAAACCAACGACATCAAGGAAGAAAAATAACTTAAAATATTACCCAAAAAATCATCACCATGATTACTCTGTGCGCACCTATAGAGAATGGGGCACTGCATTACGTTACATGAAGGTAAGGTGGTTAGTTTTAATCTTCAGAAGCTAGTCTGTGAAATATTGTAGTATAAAACATGCTTCTACACCAAAGATTTCGCGTCAACCCTGCAAGGAATCTAACCCGGGATGAAGCATCGTAGACAAACAATACAACTTGCCTACCACATACCGCACACCGCATACCGCATCTGAGGACATAAGTCTCCTTGGCGGACCCCACATACACGAAAAATTTGCTCGTTTTCAAAACGAGAAAAGCTATCCGAAGGAGCTCTCTGTAATCTGGTAGTCTTAGCATCTTTGTGCTGAAAGAAAATAATCCAGAAGAACATAATATGTACTTTATTGGATTGATAAAAGACGGAAGTGAATTCTTCACTGATTGAGGTCAAATTGATTGGACATGATCAATTCGCCTAAATGATTACAATTTTTTTTTAAAGCCTTAAAACTTTTTTTAGAAGCCACCAGATCTGTATATCCGACAGGACTTACAACAGGGCCAGGGATAGTAGCGAGAAGCTCCGTGCAGTTATCATAGAGAAGGGGAAAAGGACAAGACTACAGAATGTTTTTAGAAGATTGGTTAGGATATCCACAGCAGCATGAAGGGGAGTCAAAAATATTGAAAAAAAAAAACAATTTCGATTAAATTTACCATAACTTAATAAAAACTACATAGTCCAGTGATCGGGGATAACTCAAGAAGGTTTTAAGCGCTGACGGATTGAAAGGAAAAAAGAAAAGTAACCCTCCCTGAAGGGGAAGATTCCCATCGCGATTGTCAAGCATCAAGAAGAGCATTTAAAGGCAACACAAACAATACACCTGAAACCTATTATTGAGTCAAAAACACTTGTGCTGGTTTCTGGTTCTATTTCGTACAAACTAAAACACCTTCATCATCCGATTTCACAAATAGAGATAAAAAAGATTATTTACTTGACTTTGATTTATCTTGTTTATTGAGGTATACGTAGATATGTCGGTCTAGTTTCTTTTTTTAAAGTGTTTGATTCGGCACGTCACCGTCAGCATCATTGAGATTCCTCGAGTACTGGGCCCCGGGCGGGGCGGGCGATACCAGGAGCTGGTGGCGGTAACCTTAGATCGGACAATTACCAGAGCGGGCCCGTGCGGCCGCCATTAGCCGAATACGTGTCCGTACAAGTAACCGCAACTTAAGGCCCCGGGCGGGTTTATTATTGTACAACACGCCGCCCACCCGCCCATGGGTGTCAAACCGCCGCAACATACTTTAAATATTTTTTTTTAATGAACAAAAATACTTTTTTTAGTCTTGTCATGTCAAAATCTGACATAACCGAAGAGATATGTGACAAGATGTATGAATGTTGAAGCTAGGAACGTCAGGATGGACATGTGTGGCGGTACATTCTCTCTTCGACCTACCCTCACGAAGAAATGGCGTTATAGTTAATGTGTAGTGTAAATATATACTATTTCATGTATCTTATGATCTAACGGCCTCGTGGTCTAGTGGTCAACGCATTTTGCCCACCACGCAAGAGGTCTCGGGTTCGAATGCCGACACGGTTGACATTAAATATTTATTTAAAAAGGTGTTAACACAATGAGAAACTTCAGTAGTTTTTTTTTATTTGTTAATAGACTATTAAACTAAATCTATATTTTTAAAAGTATTTTTATATATTGTATTATCAGAGCTACGACTTTTTAGAGTTTACTATTTCTGAAATAACTCCGCGTGCAACGTCAGAGGTTCATTTCCGCTTATTCTCATTCAGTTCTTCCCATGAGTTTTTGAACCTCAACATTTCATTGTTTCTGGATTTACACCTAAAGCGTAAGACTGATTTCATTACATTCATGTAACAGATTATTGAAATACGCTGCATTTGATTTATTCGTGCATTGCCCTATGCACCTCTAAGTGGGGGAAGGGGAAAAAGGAAGATGAACAATCCACTAAAAATTGTGCATTATTATGTCGTTACTTAAAATATTATCATATCTACTTTTCTAGCCATAAATATTTTAATAATTGTATTTTTTTTCAAGAATTATGCATAAAAACCTGTACTAAATTTATAACTGTTTTTTGGGGTCAAAGCCAGTTATTTTTTGAAAAACTAGTCATCTCGCATTTTGGACCTATTCTCCACTTTCCAGTCTATGTCTTGTTATGCAGATTACTAAATTAGAATATTGACCCTATTTTGATATGTCTAAACCAGTTTCTAACCAACCAGTCAAAGATGGGGAAAGTATATTTTTTTAAAAGAATAAACTACATTTATTTCAAATGCAAATCACTACAATTTGAAATAAAGATCAGTAAAGCATAGACAATATTATTAATTGAATCGGCATTAATTTTGTGGATTAACATGCTAAAATACAAACTTAATAAAACACTTTATTCTTATACCACTTGAGTTTATTTCAAAGAACTACTTTCGGAGAGCACAGATTCATCCATTTTCAGATGAAATATTTTTTTTACATTTCATTATTCCCTTACCGTACCTTGGTACACCAACCGCAGCGTATCTGGATCATTTTTGCAACATGAAGGTAAATTGATCAGTCTTACGTTTCAGGTGCCAATCCAGGGACTATGAAATAATGTTCTAGTGTAAAAACACATTTTCAAATAAATATTTTATGTCAACCATGTCAGGAATCAAACCCTAGACCTCTTGCATAGTAGGCAAACCCGCTGACCACTACACCACTAGGCTGATATTATAATAACACCTTATTTTATTAATTTACCCAGAAAACATGGTTATTTTTTTTTTTTTAATAAATATTTATACACTGGCAATACTTTCTGAGATCCAAAACCACGCTTGCCTGATTTACAAGGCATTGGATTTTAGTCAGGTAGTTGAAGTCATAACTACAGTACGTGAACCAGACTCGAAAAGATGCACAGGAGCTGGCAGCTGACAGAGGTGCTTAAAGACTCTTTATGAACACCAACTAGATTCTGTATTTTGGAGAAGGGAATATAGAAATCCAGGTGTCTATAGAGCTTAAGCTCTGTCATTGACTGGTTTAAGTAGCCACTTTAAACATTGTGTAATATTCACCGATCTGATTTTATTTTACATCTCATTTAACGTTCATGTTCCTTCAGTGTTTCCATTTGTTGATATTTTTGAAGTAAAAGAGCTAAAATCTTCATTGAGGCGGGTGAGATTCATCTAATTGAATTATATAACTTAAACCAGCCAATGACAGGTCATAAGCCCGGTAGATACCTGGACTTCTGTATTTCTTTCTCTTTATTGTTCTTCATTTCTATTGTAATATGATAAACAGCTCCCTAGGAGGTTGAATCCAGTCCTTGTCGGCCAAAAAAGGGACAAAATCAAAATGCAGCTGTGGTTAAAAATGGAAATCAAGATATGGTGAGGCGGAGTTCTGTGTTCGAAAAATGTCCCTTAAATTGAAATGTTTGGGTAGAAGAACAAATATATATATATATTTTAATGTTTTTGTTTGTCTTTGTTTTGTTGGTTTAATATCCCTGGGAATACCTACTACCTCTCCCTCGCGCCCTCTCCTCGCCGTGCTAACCTTCCTCCTAACCAACGAAATCTTCTTCTGTAAATGGCGTCCGTCGAATGGCAAGGGAACTTTAACGATTATGATTAGCATCTCAGTCCGTGTATTATTTGCAAAACACAAGAGCCACAGACGCTTCTACATCCAAATTATATGTAAATTCAAAATATTCAAACTGATAAACAAAATTGAAAATGTAATGTAAAATTTACGAGTACTAGAATAATCTTGTAGAATTAATAGGTAATCAAAATAAAAAAATTGAAATATGAAAGATTGAAAAGATAAAAGAAGAGAAAGTTTTGTACAACGGAAATTGGATATAAAAAAGTTTTCTTACACACTGTAAAAAATTGCATCATTTAATTGTATGGCGAAATTTCTCGAAAATGCATTAAAAAATTAAGCCATGATTAAATGTTTTAAAAAATTACTCATTTCTTTCAAAGTTTAGTGTATTTTTACAACTACGGGGTTCTATTTTTAAATGACAGCACAACTTGCCAATGACAATTTGCGACGTCACGGTAGGAATAATTTCTAAATAACAAAACTTTTTTTAAAAACATAGCGATGATAATGTGACAAATAAAAATATACTTTTTTTTATTGTTTATTTTAATAGTTTATACTAAAAAAAATATTATAAAAAACCATCGATCATACATTTATAAAATATTAATTATTTTATATATTCTGAGTTTGTCCAAATGCTTATTGACAAAATACTGAATTCACTCCGTATGGTGTAATTGAGATGAAGAAATTACAACAGAGATGGAGAACATTTAAGAGAAGGGAGCTTTAGAAGAATATTTTAGAGTATGTGAAATAATTTGATCACATAAATCTCTTCACAACAATAAAGGTTTCAGCTCTTTAACTTCACTAAAATCAACAAATGGAAGAATTAAATAAATATGGATGTTTAAATTAATAATTTAAGGCAATGGTGAATGTTACACAAAGTGTAAAGTGGCCACTTAAACCAGCCAATGACAGATCATACGCCCAGTAAATGCCTACACTTTCGTATTCCCTTCTCTAAAATGTTCCCCATCCGTGTTGTAATTTGTCAATACTAATTATTTATTAATTGAAGTCGCTTCTAATTTTCAATTTTTTTCACCATGTAATGACAGGCTGAAACACGAAGAAAACTTTTAAAGGCATCTTACGATAGTAAATGTTCCCATATTTTACTTGGTCTTCCTAGTTTTCTGCATTCAAACTGGTCTTAGAAATGTCACTAAGAGAGACTAGGGCAAAATAAAAAAGAGACTATTCGATCAGCAGTTCTTAATATATGAATCAAGACGGTGTATGCCTAGTATGTAGATATTTTTTAATTTATTTGCGTGTTTCTACTTTATATTTCTTATTATTGAAAGTTTTTGTGTGTTTAAAAAATAAACAATACTCTTTATTGTTTAGTTAGCAGTGTTTATCATAATATAAAAAGTTTAATTTATAATTCGTTTTTTTGTAAAGGATCTCCATCGACAAACCATATAAATTGGCTTCGTGAGTCTTGTAACTAACAATACCTATATTCGCCACGTATTTTGAGTACCTTTATTGTGTTACAAAATCTTTATTTTAAATTATAATTATTATATGTTTACATTTACATGTTCTTTTGTAGTCCATTAGCTCTGCGAGAAATCAAAGGCATCGCAGTACTAAATTTAGTCAATAATGTTTTGACATTTGTTTAATTAATAGAAGAAAATAACCTTATTTTCGCCTTAGTAATCGCACTTTGATAGAATTTACCGTATTTAAATCCTTTTTTCAAAAGTTCTATACTGCATCTCTAAATAAAACACCTACATATCTGTGAACACAGTTCTAGATACAAAAATTCAAGACCAAGAAATCGGTTGGCATATTATTTTATTTTATAGGCCCAAAAAATTTTTAATATTTTTTACTGACAATATTTCATTGATTCCAAACTTTGAAAATTTTCCTTCTTTTAGAAAACACGCACTATCCTGATAAAAACTAAAAATATGAACTCTTTTTTTCTATGATATATTTTGTTGTCCTATAATAATAAGGAATATTTTTATGTTTTTTTAAATATTTTTTATTTCTGTTTTTAACAACTATAAAAAGACAATACCATATAATCTTTTGCAGAATATTTTATTTTCTCTTTCTTATGTTTCACAAAAATATTATAACTGTGTATTTGTTATAGGAGCAAAAATTCATTGACATTTTCTTGTATACCCACGAACAGGCCATGCCTTCGTGGGATTTTTTTGTTTACTATTAAAACGTATTTCATTGCTAAGTAATTATACTTTTTTTTAAATACTCTGTTTTACCTCTTATGTATATTGTAAAAAAAACAAACAAGTTTAAATGAAAAAAAAATATTTTTTTTAATTTCATGTTTTTTATTAAATAGTAATTATTGTTTAAATATTTTTACCCGAAAATTACTAAGTAAGTAGGTACTAAAATATTCACATAATTAGAATAGCCACTGTAAAAAGAAAAAGATTTTTGTAAAATTGTGGTTGGTATATTTTGTCTTCTAAATAACGACTAAAAATATTTTCCTTGCAAACCTGAAAAATATCTTAGTAACTTTAACGCATTTTCTCTTATAATGTCTTTATAAAAACGTTCTTATTGTTTAGATGATATAAAAGTCGTATATACATCATATAAATTTGTACAAGACAAATAAAACAAAAGTTTCGAATAAAATATATACTCTGTTCTAAATACATAATTCCTGAATTTAATAATTCTTTGTCGTGATTTATGTAATAAATAACTAAGGCAACTCCCATCCATAGGAAACGACCGGCGATTATAAGATATTAATAATACAACATAGCAGTTTTAGTTGACTTAACTAACCCAACTTACCTTATACCCTTGTGAAACATCCCTTAAGCTAGAGCGCCACCAACTCCACAGCATGAGCGAGAAAAAATCCACCGCGCAAAAATGACAAACAATGAAAAATGATTTTAAAAGGCGTCGAGTGAAAGTTTGGGTTTTTTTGTTTGGTGGTTGATTTTTGTTTGCTCGAGCGTTTCGAGTCTTTTTCGTTCAAGATCAGTTATCAACTTTAGCTAGCGTTAAGTTGACCCTCCTTTCCCCCTCTTTCCAAACTTCCTGGATACCCCTTCGCCCCTCGCCGCCACCACCTTCCTCCACCACGTCTACTCGGAAACTTTGGCCAAAATTGCTTATGAAAGCATTTGAGCTCCGTTGTTATAACAACTGCGAGGACCAACTATGGAAACTGTATGCCATGTCTAAACTAACACGACCTCAAGTGGATGGGGCTGTGCTAAAATATCGGCTTTCAAGCAAATCACTTTGCTATCGGAATTTTCCCGATGGCCCCGCAATTTATGAAAGGTACCCTACAAGTGATCATCATATTTCAACTTTATAGGAAGGTCGACTCCTTTCAACGTTTCATTTATCCAACTCGAAACAAATCAACTTCAAATAATGTTCAAGGTGCCTTTCTTAATAATATTCTGAATAAATAACCAACGTTTTATCCAACGGAACCTCTTTTTACACAGTGGTTAATATTATTATTATTATGGATAACTGATAAACCGCCATTTTCGTTATATAATACCTCAAGGGTGCTTTACATAGTGATTCTATTGTTAAATAAATTTAATTGAAGCTTCTAAATTTGTAATTTATTTTAAATCATTTATTTTGTTTTCACATGCTACGGATTTATTCAAATGATTTAGAAAACAAGTGGGTTTTAAGTTTTTTTAGAAACATCACTTCACTTTCACAGTCTCGCACCTCTGCTGGGAGAGCATTCCATGCCATAAGGCCTGCGACCGCAAATTCGCGTTCACTAAATTTAGTTCGCTGTTTGCGTAAAGGTATAATAACTTTTCTTCTCGCCGTAGACGTAGCTGATCTAAGCGTGAGACGCCTGTCAGCTAGTTCATCTGGAATGCATAGTTCCCTTAGATGTTCCGGAGCAGAGTTGTGCAGTGACTTATACATAAGCCATCAGAGTTTGTATTCGACCCTCTGTGGAAAACGTAGCTAGTGTAGTTCCCGAAGTAGTGGAGTGATATGACTGAACTTAGAAATTCCGAAAATAAGTCTCGCTGCGGCATTCAATACAGATTGAAGGCGAGTCATTTTGTTCATTGATAGACCTGCAGAGATACCATTACAATAATTGACTCTAGACACTACAAACGCATTTATTAATTGACGGGCGGCATCAACCGGCAAATTTTTGCGTATGCATTTAATTTGTCTCAGCTGGTAGAAGCATGAACTTATCGTTCCACTAATTTGAGCGTCAAGAGATAGGTCAGAATTGAGTAAAACTCCCAGTAGTTTAACGGTGGGTAAAGCGGTACTCCCTTCATTGGGTAGAGCCGTATCCTGGATCAAATTCTGTCGTCTGGCTGAAGCCACCCACAGTTGTTCAGTTTTTTATGGGTTTAATGTTAGTCTGTTTTCAGCTATCCAGTTTCCTATTTTCTTGATGCATCCATCAATTTAATTGACAAGCACACTTCTCTCGCCTGGTTTGCAATAAAAATAAATCTGCGTATCATCTGCATAGCAGTGCGACCAGAATCCACATTCTTTTATAATGTTCTTTATATCTTTAGTGTAAATGAGATAGAGAAGTGGTCCGAGTACTGACCCTTGAGGCACTCCTGTAGATACCCGAAAGTTGGTTGAGCTTTTACCCTGGAACACAACTGTATATTCTCTTTTATAAGAATATAAACTGAACCACATATGTGCCTGATCACGGATACCATAAGTTTTCTCCAGACGTTCAAGCAAAATATTATGGTCTACAGTATCGAATGCAGCACTCATGTCCAGAAGAGCCATCAACACCAGATTACCAGAGTTCACCGCCGTTATAATGTCAAACAGTACTCTTACCACTCCCGTCTCTGTGGAATGAAAACGTTGGTATGCCGATTGCCTTACCAAAAATAAAGTATTCCGCTCGATATAGTTAACCTATGAGAAACTATTTTTTCTAGTATTTTTGATACGATGGGAAGATTTGAAATAGGGCAAAAAAAATAGATACCGTTACAATAATCGGTGGATAGGTTCCACGCAATATCTTGCGAAAAAAGTAGGCTTAACTAAACAATAAAAATGGTGTGTTGATTACCTTGCCATTGCAAGATTTAAAAAAAGTGTTTAAGATTGAACCTTAATTTTAATTAAATATACAAGACAACAAAATACTTGTGATAAAACAAAACACCATTTTGTTTTCTTGTCAAAAATGAAAACCGTTTTACAAATTAAAGACTTTTAATTGTAATCGTGATAAGTCATGCCATATTATAAATTCAATATTAATATAATATTAACAAATTACAACAGGGATGGAGAATACCTTAAATAAGGGAATATGGAAGTCTAGGCATTTACAGGGCTTATGACCTGTCATTGGCTGGTTTAAGTGGCTACTTTACATACTGTGTAACATTTACCATTTTGCAAATGTTTAAACATCCATATTTCTTCAATTCTTCCATCTGTTGATTTTAGTAAGTTAATACCTTAAATAAGGGAATATGGAAGACTAGGCATTTACAGGGCTTATGACCTGTCATTGGCTGATTTAAATGTTACACAGTATGTAAAGTGGCCACTTAAACCAGCCAATGACAGGTCATAAGCCCTGTAAATGCCTAGACTTCCATATGCCCTTATGTAAGGTATTCTCCATCCTTGTTGTAATGTGTTAATCTTATTGACTCCCAAAGTGAGTGAAATCCAGTCTTTTATCTGCGAACATTTAGACAAACTCAAATATTTAATTAATATTAAAGTTTTATGTACATAAAAATTATAAAATTGTCCAAAAACCAAAATAACAAAAAGGTAGCCAAAAGATAAGTAGTAGGTTTTTATGTAATAGTTACCCAAGTACGGTACAATAAAATAAGGCGCAAAGTTTGTTTTTTTTAAATACAAAAATAATTCAATTTTATGTTTTAAAGAGTAAGGAAACTTGCTTAAAAAAATGAACCAAACTAATTATACTGCCAAGTATCGGACTAGTTCAGTCATTATGTGTCCAGAGCCTAGACAATAGACATTTGAAGTAAGTGCCCACAGAAAAAAACAATTAGTGAGAGGTCTTTAGTTATCCTTTTTCTTTAGTTTGCTTTTTTCGTGTTCCGTTTTTTATTTTTTTCCTCGATTAGGAACTTCAGCCCTACAAGAAATTGGATACAAAAAATATTTTCTTGCGTGCGGTAAAAATTAAAGCATTAAATCGTAGAGCAAAATTTCTCGAAAATTTACGTAAAAAATAATCAAAAATATGTTATTACAAAACAACTACTTTGAACGACGTCACTGGTTCATATGAACCAAGCAATGATATGAGAGCTGTGAAGAATATCCGGTTTGCTTATCGTAATCGAACCAATCGGAAGAACTGACAGAGAAGAACCTCTGACGTCACACGCGGAGTTAGTTATGAAATACAAAACATAAAAAAATCGTTGCGCTGATAAAACGATTTATAAAATTTTTGTTTTGGCTTAGTTAAATAGTCTATTAACAAATAAAAAATACAAAAAAACACTGAACTTCCTCATTATCTATCGTGACGGCGATATTCTAAAAATAAATAAAACAAATTAAATTGTTAGGAGAATTCTCCAAAAAACCCAAATATGGAATATTCCATAATAAGATGCCAGTGAATTTTCATATTCGTAATAGAAAGATATTACTTTTTTCGATTTTTAATTAATAAGTGTTTATGATAACGGAATACTGTAGAGAAAAAAAAAATTCTTATGAATAGCATAAAAATAGTTTTAATTTTAAATTCCCGTAAAAATGGTCCATTGTATTGACCACGCCCCTAATACGTCACGATTCGGGTAAATTTTAAAATTTGTTTGTGACCGTTTAAATTAAATAGAACATCCAACAATGTTTGAGTATCTCCAAAAGCTTGCAGACTGGCTGGATTTTTTCCCTAGGGAGTTATTCGTGTTTAAATTTATTGCATCAGAGAAGAAAAACATTTTTGAGAAAGGAATATGGAAGTTAAGGCATTTGCAGGGTTTTTAACCTCTCATTGGCTGGTTTAATTGGCCACTTTACATACTGTGTAACATTCACCATTCTACCTATGTTTAAACATCCACATTTCCTCAATTCTTCCATCTGTTGACGTTAGTGGAGTAAAAGAGTTGAAACCTTTATCA